>NW_019154142.1:5180398-5226342 GCF_002288905.1 Enhydra lutris kenyoni | reverse complement strand
GGGGGGGGGGCTCCCTGCTGAGCAGAAAGCCCAAGGCAGGGCTCGATCCCAGGCCTCTGAGATCATGACCTGAGCGGAAGGCAGGGACTTAACCCACTGAGCCACCCAGGCACCTCTTAAGAACTTTTTTAAATAAAGAAAGCTCAAGTATAAGGAAGTCATAGATATACCAACATATGTTGGTATACATATCATTTTTATCAGAGTATTTAACATTTTATACCATAGAATTAGTAAGTACTCCCTGTATAAAAAAAAAAAATCAAGCCATAAAATTCATACTTCATCAATTTATAAAAAAGTACACCTTACTGGACCACCTATCAGTTCAAACATTTTATCAAACGTTGGGGCACCTTGTCTGGTTCAGTCAGAAGAACTTGTGACTCTTGATCTTGGAGTCATAAGTTTGAATCCCACTTTGGACACAGAGATTACTTAAATAAATTAAATTAAAAACAAAGTGCCAGTCCAAATATTTTATCAAACTTCAATTTAAAAAGCATGACTTTAATTTAAAGGAAAAAGCCTGGATGGTTCAGTTGGTCAAGATTTGCCTTTGGCTTGGGTCATGATCCCAGGATCCTGGGACCAAGCCCTCAGCAGGGAGCCTGCTTCTCCCTCTCCTCCCTGCTTGTGTTGTCTCTTGCTATCCTCCGTCTCACTCTCTCTAGTAGATAAGTAAAACATTTTCTTTTTTAAGTATGACAAATAAGAATATCTAGTGAATGACAAGGGAACGATGTATACAGTATAACCCCACATGATGCTGGTACTGAGGATCTAGGAACCACACTCTGAAAACCACTACCTTAGATCATGGCAAAGAGTCTTTCTATAGAAAGAGTCATTTAAAGAAGTATTTTAAAAAATCTTCCAAGACAGTTAGTCTTGCCTAGGGTTGCAGGCTTTGATAGACTCAAGTTAAACAGGAAATAGGAGCTCAATGGTATCGGTCCACAAGCGTTGTGTATATAACAAAATGGCACTTTCAATCTCTCGGGCAAATAAAGCAATCAGTCAATCAGTCAATAAGAACCTGGAGGTCTGGACATATTAAACACTTCAGCTAACATTTAGAATAGCACTCTGGAAACCTCCTAACACAGAGAAATAAATCTCCTGTTTTCAAGACTCTCTCATTTTTTTGTTTCCTACTGTTAAACACATGTTAAATGGTGAATCCAAAAAAAAAAAAAAAGAAGATTCCCAGGTGCCAAAAACAAAGAGAAAACTCTAAGCAGAGCCAAAAGAATAAGCTGGTGTATAAAGCTTATGGAGATGTGCAACCTGGATACAGGCCCTAGAAGCTGAGGTTCTAAATCCCCACTGGAAAATGGAAGATGACATCTTAGGTATCTAAGATTGGGGTACTGGGATAAGCCCCTCCACAGAACCCTGAGGCCAGGAGGCACCACAGTGAGAAGTCAGTGAAAAGAGGACCAGAAATTCTATCCTCTGGCTGGAGAAGCAGTAAAGAAGTTTGCTGTATATCCTGGGCCTTGTGTTATACAGTAAGCAGAACATGTCAAAGGCAAAGGGAAAAGCTTAAAATCAGAGAGAAAACAGATTACCCAGAAAGGTGAGACCATGACGCTGACAGCAAACATGACATCAGCAGGAATCAAGCCCAAAGGACCAAGAAGAAATCTTCAAAGTGCAGAAAAAACCCAACATTTAATTCTGTATCTACCTAAATGATATTTCAAAAGTGAGGGCAAGACAGACATTTTCAGCCAAAGACTAAAAAAACCTGGTTAAACAAGTCCTTGATGAAAGAACCACTAAAAATACACCCCAATAAGGAATGTATGCAATAAAGAACCATAAAATAATAATAATAAGTAAACCTAAATAAGTCCTGACTGTAAAGAAACCTAAAATATACAAAGTTGGGGGTGGGGAGAAGGAAGAGTAAGTAAAAACAAGGTAGAACTAAAATAATAGAAGTAACAGGAGGGAGAGAGCTGAGTTAAAGAGGTTTAACTTACAGGGTAAACTTGAGAATTTAAGTCAAATACGCATGTAAAAATATAAGAATAACTGCTAAATTAGAAAAAAAAAATGTGATTTTCAAGCCAGATGTTTAGAAAAAAGAGAAATAAAGGAAACTCAACCAATACTTTAGAAACCAGAAAAAAAGGGGGAGAAAAATCAAAGCATGAGACATAGAAAAGAGGAAAACTAAAAATAAAAAGAAATATATGAATAAACACATTAGGGTAATGCATTAGGGTAAACTCTCCACAGTTAAAAAGGATACTGAGATTAGAAAGGAAAGGATATTAAATTTAAAAGAAAACTAAAATTAATTCCACAAAAATCAATTCCATTTCAATTAGAAGAATGCTAGCTTTTCTTTGGAATAAAGAGCTAAAATAGTAAGCAGAATGGTTTTTAACATGCCAGTGGTTTTAACAATCCAATAGATTACTACAAGTGTTCTGAAAACTCGGATTCACAAAGTTATGTAACAGCACATGGCATCAGAATTCCCCAGTGGTCTGAGACTTATTCTTAGGAGAATCAATGAGCTTCTTTGCAACAGAAAACAACCTAATATTTCACTCCCATCTCTCAAGAGAAGGTCTAGACAAGGAAGTGATTCAAGGCCCTGACTGGGATAAAGTGTGACTTTCAAGACCTTGGACAAGACTTCTTTCATGATCTTTGGCAGAGTCTTCGATGCTCATGTAAAAGCAATGATTCATGGGGACCTATGGAGCTTCCTTCTTCACGAAAACAGCAAAACCAGATGTATTACCAGGTATGCCATCAGTTTTGATGGCAAGCCACTTTTCACTGTTTTCTCTCTCAATGGTCTTTCCAGTGTCCAAAATGGGTTCACAAAACAAGAATCTTGATGGCCTCAGCATGCTCATAAAAGAAAAAAAAGAGCAACCAGCTTTACTAAGGAAACAGCAGAATCTCATTTGGTTACATGCTCAAAGAAAATGGCTAGCAGCCAATGCCTTTAAAACCTTGACTTGCGAGAAAACAAGGGGGAAAAGTCAACTGTTCTAGAAGAAGAATGTCACCTGAAAAAGGCCTTCATGGTTTGGCCTCTGGTTACAAACCATCAGGGGTTCAGAGATCTTCACTAAGACCTCTCCAATCATATCACTACTTTTACTTTCCAGATTTTGTAAGATAAGGCTTTTTGGTGCTGGGGTAAATCCAAATTTCGGTGAGGTTCAAGCCTTTTCAAAATAAGCCACCTTCTTGTCAAAAGGAGTCACACTATCCAGTATGTTTTCTGGCTGGGCAGACATAAAGGCATCTTCAGCTGTGTGGCTTCATTAGCAAGAATTAGCAAGAATCTTGCTGGAGAAAAAGCAAGACTTTGTATCTTTGCACATTCAGCCTTTAGAGTAAGGTCAGAGGACACACAAGTTTTCTCCTACTTTCTTTTTCTTTTCCCTTTTTTTTCCCTTTCCTTGTCTTTTTAATTTTTATGTAGCCTCTGTATCAATACAGACAGCATGGTCTGTATTGATTCAAAAGAATCATTGATTCTTTTTTAAAAATTATTTTATTTTTTTATTTGAGAGAGAAAGAGAGATAGCAAGAGAGAGCACAAGCGGGGCGGAGAGGGGCAAGCAGATTCCCAGCCGAGCAGGGAGCCCGATGTGGGGCTCGAACCCAGGACCCTGGGATCATGACCTGAGCCGAAGACAGATGCTTAACCAACTGAGCCACCCAGACACCCCCAGTTTTCATTGATTTTTATCAATGGGAAAGTGTCTGACATTGTCTCCACATGCATCAACAATGAAAACTGAACATAATCTAACTGGTTACACTAATGACCCAGGACACTGTACTTATTTAAAGTAAGAAAAAGAAAAAAATACCTAATCAATTTTGACTTGAAGGGGGACAAAAAAATGTTCTTAAAAAGCCAATTGTCAAAATAATAGAAAAACATACTTTTTAAAACCTTTTATTTTTTAATGTTTTCAACCTTCAGTTCACAGACTCCTAAAGTCCTAAATTCCCTTCAAGTAAACAGGCAAAGAATTCTTGGTCTTTTATCTCTAAATTCATTTGAAATATGAAATATGACAAATATGCATTTGAAATGAAAGCAAATATTGGACTTGACTATTGTGGCAGGATGTATTTTCCAAAGATGGCCATAACAGTATCTCCAATAACAAATGCTTTCCTAGAATTTGCCACCCTCCCAGCAAGAGGTGAAGTCTCTCTGGGTGTGCATATATGCACACATTTATAACCAACAAAATGCAGCAAATGTGATCTGCATAATGTATGAGGTTTTATTAAAAAACAAAACAGGGGCACCTGGGTGGCTCAGTGGGTTAAGCCTCTGCCTTCGGCTCAGGTCATGATCTCAGGGTCCTGGGATCGAGCCCCACATCGGGCTCTCTGCTCAGCAGGGAGCCTGCTTCCCCCTCTCTCTGCCTGCCTCTCTGCCTACTTGTGATCTCTCTCTCTCACTCTCTGTCAAATAAATGAATAAAATCTTTAAAAAAAAAAAATGCAACTTTCTCCCCCTTCACATTAACACTTAAGCTTGATTTGACTATGCTGAGACCACCATGTTGCACAGAAGTAAGGTCACACACATGTACAGGTACTCTGGTCAATGGTCCTAGACTCTTCAAGTCTCCCCAGCCCCAATGCCAGATATGGTGGTGACAAACTTTCAAATTGTGAAATGATTATCCAAATTATTCCAGCCCCTAACAGTTGATCCCAATCTTCAGGTTTTCCCAACTGAACACCCATCATCGTAAGAGCTGAGAAAACTATCCCCATTGTGCCTTTTTGGAGTTCCCAACTCACAGAATCTAGGTGCATAATGAAAAGTGTTTTATGCTACTGAATTTTATAATAGGTGTTAGGCAATAATCCTAACTGGATCTCAAGTGGGAAAAAGGTAATCTCATTTCTAAACTCCCATTTTTTTTTAAGATTTTATTTATTTATTTGACAGAGATTACAAGTAGACAGAGAGGCAGGCAGAGAGAGAGGAAGGGAAGCAGGCTCCCTGCTGAGGAGAGAGCCCGATGCGGGGCTCAATCCCAGGACCCTGGGATCACGACCTGAGCAGAGGCTTCAACCACTGAGACACCCAGGCGCCCCGTAAACTCCCATCTTTTTTAACCTCAACAAAAGGAGTCTTCCTATCTACAAAAGATTGGGGAAAATATTATAAAATTATACATGGGCTTTCTCTTGTGTCTACCATCAAAACTTTTAAATAAGTAAATCAAAATTTGGGCTCCTGGGTGACTCAGTCGGTTAAGCGTCTGCCTTCGGCTCAGGTCACGATCTCAGTGTCCTGGGATCAAGCCACCCATCAGGTTCTCTGCTCAGCAGGGGAGTCTGCTTCTCCCTCTCCCTCTGAGTACTGCTCCCCCTACTTGTGCTCTCTCTCTGTAAAATAAACAAAAATTCTTTAATAAAAAAAAAAATAAATTTAAAAATAAATAAATAAATCAACCAAAATTTGTACTAATCCCTCCTGATTTTCACAAACGACATTAAAGGTCTTATTTATACTTCAACTCTTAATTAAGTTCTACAGAAATTACATGAACAGGCTCATAGCCTAGATGAATTGTTTATCTCAACTGTGATTTCTTTTCCTTTGTGAGAATTAGAAGAATATTCACTTCCCACTTTTTAGAAAGAATGATTAACACAGTCCAGCAATACCTAGTATGTCTTCTATACATAGTCTACAATTGATAGTGATCATTTATTGCAGAGGCTAAGAGCCTGGAAAACATACAAACATTCTAAACAAACTAGTTTTAAAAGAAAATAATCCAAGCCAGCCATTATAAATGCAACAAACTAGATGAAATCTTACTGAAGCACAAACACTGACTCAAGGCAATAGAAACTAGTTCTGAAATAACTGTCTAGAATGATTATTCAGAAAATTCCTTTTACCTCTTCTATACTCTGGAAGTAAAAATAAAGAAAACAAAAATACATATCAACAAAAGTCCATAACCTGGTGAGGAGTGAAAAAGCATGACTTACCACGGCCCTGCTGATCCTCAGGGACCCCAAGGTCGCCCCCCACCCCGCCAAAATCTTAGTGTCTGGTTCTTGTTCTAGCTAGAAACACTATGGAGCAGGGAACCAATATGACCACATCTATAGTTTAAGAAGACCAATCTAGTGGCTATGTTTTGGGCCAGGAGAGGCAAGGAGAGAGAGAATACTACTGCTAAAGTTTAGGCACAAAGAGGGCTTAGACAAAGGTAATGAAAATAAAAATAGAAAAGGTAAAGATGAACAACTTTTTGAAAGAAAAATTAACAAGATTTGGTAATCCAGTTGGGTAAATCTTGAACTAATACAAAAAAAGTACATTAGAGAAGACGTGTATCTAGATAAGATTAAGTTTTGGTTTCTATGCCTGAATTAAATATATCTGAAACTATAGTGCAACACCAGGAGTATTAATATATAGACATCTAGCTGGAAAATGAAATATACGAAGTCACCCAGAATTCTAAATTATATGGAAATGGAGAAGGTATCAGCCAGTGGAGTCTTTCAAATTGGCACTGTGAATATAGAGATGAAAAGAGCCAACTGAGGAAATGCAGAGAGTGTTCACAAAGCATTCAAAACAGTTAAGTCTTGGGAGGGGGGGTGGAAAGACAGGGTAACTGGGTGATAGACATTAAGGAGGGCATGTGATATAATGAGCACTGGGTATTATATAAGACAGATGAATCACAGGCCTATACCTCTGAAACCAATAATCACTGTATGTTAATTAATTGAATTTAAATTTTAATAATGTTCTAAAAAAATAAGTCTTCAGCTGACATCCACTAGCTGATATCCGTCAGCAATTTTTTTCACTATTATATCTCCACATCTGGAATTTATTGACTGAATCAGTAATTAAAGTACATTAAATACAACCTCCATAAATATATCTATGCCTCCAAAAATATAACCTATGGTAACATCAAAGGATTTCTTACAGATCTATAGCTTTCAAAAACTCCAGCAAGAGAATGGAAAGGAAAGAGCATGGTAGCCAAACTAGGACATATGCTTCTGGAATTGTGAAAAAGCCAGAAAGACTGAGTTAATAGGAATTAAACCAAATTTAGAGCAAGAAAAGTAATTAGAGATTATTAGGCTAAATGAAATAAGTTACTCAGAGAAAGACAAATTCCATATGATTTCACTCAAATGTAGAATTAAACAAAACAAATGAGCAAAAGAAAAAAAGAGAAAGACAAACCAAGAAACAGACTCTTAACTGTAGAGAACAAACTGATGGTTATGGCGGGGGGTGGAGGGTGGGTTATATAGGGGGATGGGGATTAAGGAGAGCCTAGGGCGGTGGAGGGATGGGGTATACACGGGATGGGGATTAAGGAGAGCCCTTGCTGTGATGAGCACCATGATGGGTAACAGGTGACATGTGGGACGTCTGGGTGGCTCAGTTGGTTAAGCGGCTGCCTTCGACTCAGGTCATGATCCCAGAGTCCTGGGATTGGGTCCCACATCGGGCTCCTTGCTTGGCAGGGAGCCTGCTTCTCCCTCTGCCTCTGCCTGCCACTCTGTCTGCCTGTGCTTGCTCGCTCGCTCTCCCTCCCTCTCTCTCTGACAAATAAGTAAAAAATCTAAAAAAAAAAAACAGGTGACATGTGACATATGGAACTGCTGAATCACTATATTGTATACCTGAACCTAATAGTCCATTGCATGCTAACTAACTGGAATTTAAATAAAACCTTTTAAAAAGAAGAAAAATGGGTTTAATAATTTGTTATAAATATGTCTTCCCTAAACCTTCTTGAAAAAATAATGAATTAAATTCTGAGATGAAACTGAGTATTACTAAAAGCCAACAGATAGTAAGAACCAGCTCAAAATGGATGATATAACTTAAAAATTTAAATGTAAAAAGATTTAAAATTACTTGACATTGATTTTACAAATGAGTAGACCAAAAAAAAAAAAAAAAAAAAAACCCTACAAAAACAAAAAAGAAAAGAAATCAGAGGAACAGATCCTGAACAAAATCCACCATGCAGCCTAAACAGTTGGAAAATCATTACAAGAGTATTATGAGCATCGCTCTTTGCACTAATAGTATTTCTTTTAAGATTTTTATGTATTTATTTGATAGAGAAAGAGAGACCACCAGCAGGGGAAGCAGCAGAGGGAGAGGGAGAAGCAGGTTCCCCCTTGCTGAGCAAGGAGCCTATGCTGGGCTCGATCCCAGGAACCTGGGATCATAACCTGACCTGAAGACAAGCTCTTAAAGGACTGAGCCACCCAGATGCCCTGCTCTAACAGTCTTATAAGCAGCCTACAAATTACTGGATACAGGTACTGTGTTTAAGCAGAACTTACAAATTATTTAACTGAAATTTGGCAAGATTTCCATTTCTTATTTAAGCTGTTCAAATCTTATTAACAGGAAAAAATGTCAATTTAATACAAATTCAAAAATGAACTTTTCTATAAGCAAGAAACTCACTGGGAAGCTCACATTACATTGATGTGTAAAATTCTCTGTTACAGTCTGCTTAAAAATGCTTTCTTAAAAATAAACAGCTATGTTCTGTTAGCTCGATTTTATAAATAAACTCTTACTGAAAGCATTTCTCTTTTTCAACCCAACTTGTGAAAGATGCAGCGTTTGCCGTAAGAAATCGGTAAGGTGTTGCTATGGGAACAATATTTTAATATTATTTTAAAACACCAGTAGCTTCAAAGAACAATGAAGTAAAGAAAAACTAAGGGAAAAGGGGGCAAAGAGTACCCTAATAGTTCACGATACAACCATTATTAATCATTCTGCAACAGAACTTCATATACCTTTTTTTTTTTTTTTTAAGATTTATGTATTTGAGAGAGAGAAAGAATGAGCAGGAGGAGGAGGAGGAGCAGAGGGAGAGAAAGAAACAGACTTCCTGCTGAGCAGGGAGCCAGACATGGGGCTCGATCCCAGGACCCTGAGATCATGACCTGAGCCAAAGTCAGAGGTTTAACAGACTGAGCCACCCAGGCGCCCCCATATACCTTTTTCTTTATGTACTTGTAGGGAAAGTATCAGGAGATACCTAAGGAGATAATAGGAGAAAGCCTAATAATGCCAGCTGTTTTGAGTAAACAGCTTAATAGGTCCTTCCTCCAAGAGTTAAAGAAGGAAAGGACTCATGTGTGAGCAAAAACTATTAAAGGGCCATAATTTTGGAAAGCCCTCAGAATCAAAGCGTAAGTGTTCTCAACAACTCAAGCCTGGAGAAAATGAGGCAGGGGGAACTAATTAAGTAATAACTGGTAACAGGTATGGCCTGAAAATATTCCCTGCCTAATTATAAATACATAAGTGAGGTTTTTCTTATCTTTATTGGGTAATTGAGAAAAATGTTTTAAACTAGTGGGTTAAGTTTATTTTATCTGTGTTAATAAAGAACTTCTTTTTTTAAAGATTTTATTTATTTGAGAGAGAGAGAGAGAGAGAGAGCACAAGCAGCAGGGAGCAGCAGAGAGAGAAGCAGACTCTCCGCTGAGCAGGGAGCCAGATGGTGGGCTCAATCCCAGGACACTGGCATCATGACCTAAGCCGAAGGCAGATGCTTAACTGACTGAGCCAGCCATGGACCCCAATAACTTTATTTTTGTTTATAGCAAACACACTATAATTAAGTGGGCAGGAAAGGCACTATATACTTCCAAAATATACCTTGCCTACAGAGAATGAAGCTCTTCAGTCAGACCCCTAAGACAAAGACTTAGGAGGAAAAAAGTCCACTGATGGCAATTCTTTTGCTAAAGAACAAAGAATATTTACTTCTAGATTCTAAATAGTAGCATGAAACATTTGGAAGGGTTAATAATGATAATACTTTGCATTAGCATAAAACCATAAAGTGTACAAAGTACTCTCACATAAATTAAATTGAATGCCATTTTTCCCCTAAAATATCAAGCTAGAATGGATAGCCATTACTACGTGGCACATCTGAACAGGTCAACAATATAATACTGAGTTTAAATAATAAATAATATGAACTTTTCAATAAGTAGGAAAGATGGAACCATACAAGATAGAGTTACATTATATAAGACAATTTCTCATGATGGATATCAAGACACATCATGCAAGTCAACCAATATATAAAAGATTCTTGGTTGAATTGTGATTAACACTAATCTAACACTAATATTATCTATGAAGCTTTGAGAATATCATGTCCAAAGTGGCCTCACTCCACTTACTCTACTATTCTTCCAAAATGTATTCATTCACAACCTTGTAGCACTAATTATATTCAAAAATGTATCTTGTGGGGCACCTGGGTGGCTTGGTTGAGCATCTGCCTTTGGCTCAGGTCATGATCCCAGGGTCCTGGGATGGAGCCCAGCATCTGGTTCCCTGCTTGGCGGGGTGTCTGCTTCTCCCTCTCCCTTTGCCAATCCCCCCCAACCTCATGTTCTCTCTCTCTCTCATTCTCTGTCTGAAATAAATAAAATCTGAAAAAAAGTGTCTTGTCTTCCCAACCAGCATATGATCAGCATGTAAGCTCCATAAGGGAGAGAACCATGTCATGGATTGCTATCTTTGAACAGGATCCCCAGGCAATATACAGGCCCATAAAGTTTGAGAATTTCTGGACTGTAGAATGACCGGCTGTGATAATAATGGAGATAAGCTGATATAGAAAGGATACAGGCAAATCCATAAAGATAGAAAGTACGTTAGTGGTTGCCATGGGCTGAGGGCAGTGCGGGGAAGGGACATGACTACCACTGCAGGGTACAGGGTTTCTTTATGGGGTAATGAAAATGTTCTGGAGTTAGTAGTGATGGTTGCACAACTGTGTGAATATACGAAAAATCAATGAACTGTACACTTTAACCTGATGAGTTTTATGGTATGTGAATTATATCTCAATTTTAGAAAAGAATATAATAGCACTGGACCCTCTGCAGTCCCTCCCCCGAAGGAGTCTGATTGCTTCAATACTATATGGTTGACTATTAATATTAAATATAGAGAGTTACATGGAAAACTATTCCCTTGAATAAAACCACCCAGCTTTCTCTACTTGTATAAACTATACTTTGTTCACTGTTGTATTTTATATAGATTGTGAATGGCAAATCATCTATGTCTTCATAAAGAGAAAAAAGAAGAACGGGTAATGAAGAGCTTCGGCAGAAAGTCTTAATTATAAGACTGTAATAATTTTAGTCTAATTATATTACTATTATATCATCTTCTGTATCTTTCCCAAAACTAAGCAATCAAATCTGTGAAATTCAGGTCAACCTCTTGCCTACCTCTGCTCTTTTGCTCAGTCATCCACCAAGCTGATCAAGAGAGAAACGCTGTGGTCATCCTTGTCCTCTCTTGCATTCCCCGACACTAAATGTCTGCTTCCTCCAATCCCTTTATTATGTTCCAACACAAACCACTATCATCTTTCATTTTGCCTTCAGCAAAAGCTTCTCAACAGGTATTCCTCCATCCATTCTTGCCCCCCCTCCAATCCACTGAAAAGGCAAGGATGGTTTTTAAAAATCGAACTTATGGGACACCTGGATGGCTCAGGCGGTTAAGCTTCTGCCTTCAGCTCAGGTCATGATCCCAGGGTCCTGGGACTGAGTCCCACATCAGGCTCCTTGCTCAGCAAGAAACCTGATTCTTCTCTATCTCTGCCTGCCACTCCCCTGCTAGTGCTCGCTCTCTCTCTCTCTCTCTCTGACAAATAAATAAATAAAATCTTTAAATAGATAAGTATATAGATAGATAAATGAAATCGATTTAATACTGTCTCTCTTAAAAACCTTCAATGGCTTCCTGATACTCTTAGGATAAGCCTCAGTAATTTACAAAGCCATTCAAGATGGCCCAGCCCTGTTAACATAACATTCCTATCCCCAACTCTTTCTCTCAACCCAACCATATTAGACTTTTATTCCCTTAATGCACCAAACTCTCTAGTCTTTATTTTGTATTTTTTATACTACTAGTATTTTATTGAGGTAGAATTTACATATAGTAAAACACACAAGTCTTAAGTGATCGGCTTGAATTCTGACAAACATAGACATCTATTTAACCATCAACTAGATCAAGACAGAGAATATTTTCATCACTCCATAAAGTTCCTATGTACCATTTCTACCCAACCCTTCCCCCAACTCCATGCAATCACAATTCTGATTTCTATCACAATAGGAATTTCTGTCATTCCTGAATCTCATATAAATGAGATCATATCCATATATATTCTTTTGAGTCTGGCTTCTTTTATTCAACTTAACATTTCAGATATTCATCTTTGTTACTGTATCAGTTTCCTTTTTTAGAGTTAAGTAGTAATCTTTCCTATAGATATACCATAAATTGTTTATTCATTCTCTGATTGATGGACATTTGAACGGTTTCCTGTTTGGGGCTATTATGAATAAAGCTTTTATGAACATTCTTCTATAAGTGTCCTATGTTTGTATGCATTAACTGTTCTTGAATTATACACCTACAGATGGAATTGCTGGGTCAGACAATGTGTCTATGGATAAATTCATCAGAAACTGCCAAGTTTTTTCACCAACGTGTCTATACCATTCTACACTTTCACCAGTGCCAGTTACTACATATCCTCACCAACGATGATAACTCTTCCTAATCTTAGCCATTACAGTGTATGTATAGTAACTTTTAATCTAATTTTTTAATCAAAATGATATATTTATAATTTTCAAAAATAAGACAACATAGCAGAGATTATAATCTAACAATCCTCTGATCATCCCTCCCCTTCCCTATATACAACCACTTTTAACTTTTTCTGGTTTGGGTTCTCCTGATTATTTCCTATCTCTAAGCGTTTATATCACTATTCTTGACTTAACTTTAAACGTTATTGGGTTTCATGTATTATAGATGGAAGTACAGTTCATTTGCCATGCTCCATCTCCATGTTCCCTCTTTATCTTCTTATACTCAGATGATCCTTTTCAGTTCATCTATTGTTTACTTTAAAAATTATCCTTAACACAAATTTCTTGTTTCAACTTTGGATAGCGAATTTATCATTCAGACATTACTGAAGGTGACCCTAGCTACAGTAGCAATTAAACCCAAAAATTCCAGTTGCTTAACACAATAGAAATTTATATAATGCTCTTGCAATAACTAATAATTTAGTAGGCTTAAGAGAATTAAAACAGTGTACTTTGAGAACATACTTGTTCATAAAATTAAGAGCATCCAGGCTCATTCTCTCTCATTTCTGGGCCTTCCCACCTGTTGTTTCCTTAGGCCAAATGCTCTTCCCCACTTCTTCCCTTCTTTACCCAGCCAGCTCCAAAGTGTCCTTCAGATTTACACAACCACAAAAATCCCTACAGAGCCCTCCCGACTCCCTCGTAAGGGCTATGTGTTCTTCCAGCATTGTGCTTAACTGTCCTAACACTGATTACATTGTGTTGAAATCTGTGTTTTCTTACCTGTGTCCTTCAAAACTATAAACTTTTTAAAGGAAAAGGAAAAATTTTGTTCACTGCTTCTTCCTCGATTACAACAGATACTCAAATACTTCATGAAAAATCAACTTATTTAAATAATTATTCATATACATATTATTTCTGTCACTTATCCATTAAGTCACACACAGTTAGGGGAAGGAGAATCAGAAGGGATCCCAAATTTTAGATAATACAAATAGTCCACAAAGTTTAATTTTATATTTCATCACCATTTTTTTTAAAGATTTTATTTATTTATTTGACAGACAGAGATCACAAGTAGGCAGAGAGGCAGGCAGAGAGAGAGGAGGAAGCAGGCTCCCCGCCGAGCAGAGAGCCTGATGTGGGGCTCGATCCCAGGATCCTGGGATCATGACCTGAGCCGAAGGCAGAGGCCTTAACCCGCTGAGCCACCCAGGCGCCCCTAATTTTATATTTCAAATAATAATTGGCTTAAGCAGAAAGCTTAAAATCTTCTAATACTGGGAAAACTTCAGAACAAACACAATTGTTAATACTGTTAATGTAACAAATTCAAACTATTGCATTTATTCAATAATTTATTAAGAGGCCACTTTGTTCCAAGCATTGTACTAAACAGATTCCAAAAATTCAAGAGTGAATATATCAGACACAATCCCTGACCTAAAAATTATGAAGGCAGAGTAAATCTATACTGAAAATACCTTTAATGTATTATGAACAACAACAACAAAAAAACCCACAAAAATGAGAATCTCAACTTTAAGAAGTCCAATGGCTTATTAATTTTTGTTTTCAAAAAAGCACTTCAAATTCTTAATTAATAACTTAATTGAGCAATTGTTTATATAATAAAGGATTTCCTTATGCCTCTGGGAAAATTCTGAGTAAAAACCTACATATCTTGCATAACTGAACAGACAGGAAGACAGTCCCGAATAAGAAGAAAAACAGATAAAACAAGCATAGTCTTTGTGGCTACAGTTGTGGAACAGATCTACTTTTGGCAAAGAGCAGAAAAAAAGAAAATACCTAAGAAATAAGGCAGAAATAAAAAGAGAAATATCAAATAGGATAAACAATAGAAGAAGTAGTAAGTGAAGTGAAAAATCAAATGACAAAATAAAAGTATTATCTAACGTGCTAATGAGCTTCACTCTTACATTCCAGATTCAAGGTAAAAATCTGGGGAATGAGAATCTCCTACAGCACTGTGAAGCCCACAAGTTAATCAATTTATATACACCACAATATACGTTAGCACAACACAAAAAACAGTGCTAATTCAATGGTACCCAAAACCACACACTGCAACCCAACTCCATGTTTCATAATTAGGTATGCATCTAAGATCTGGTTAGCATTTAGATATCATAATAAAAATGCCTGATTCTGCAGCCTGCGTGGCTCAGTAGGTCAAGCATGAGACTTCTGATTTCAGCTTAGGTCACGATCTCAGGGTTGTGAGATTGAGCCCCACTATGGGCTCTGTGCTGGGTATGGAGCCTGCTTAAAATTCTTTCTCTCTCCCTTTGCCGCTCCCCATCTTCCCTCTCTTTAAAGAAGAAAAAAAATAGCCTGATTCTTATATATTTAAATATGTTATTTCATTACAAACTACTTTCTTTTGCTTTTTTCATAATAAAGGTTTATCATTATCATTATGTTTTTAGTTATGCATGAAAATAGGTTATATTATCTATAAATTTCAGTTCAGGATAGTAAATAGAACTATACAATAATTCTTATAAAGGGGGAATTAATTAGGTCAACTGGCATTAAGGAGCACTACTACAGCATCTAGGAAGGAAGTTATTGGATAACAAGGCATGTGTATCTTAACTTTACTAGATATACAAATTGTTTTCCTCAGTGCTGTAATATAATAATTTACAATTCTACTAGCACTATGTGACAGTTTCAGTATTCCAAATCATTGCAAATACTGGATGCTGTTACCAATCTAGTGGGCAAAAGCATACCTTATTATGGTTTTAGTTTCTGTTTCTCTGACAAGTAACATAATTGAGCATCTTTTTTATTTATTGGCCAATAATGTTTCACTTTTTTTAAAGTTCTTATTTAATTCTTTAGACGCCTTTTCTATTGGATTAAAATTACCTAAGATTAGGGGAGCCTAGATGGCTCAGTTGGTTGAGCATCTGACTCTTGATCTCAGCTAAGGTCTCTATCTCAAGGTTATGATTTCAAGCCCTATGTTGGGCTCACGGGGGATTAAAAAAAAAAAAAAAAAAAAAAAACCCTAACTTTAAGAATTCTTTCTGAGGGAGAATAACTTAAACACCATACACCATGCCAGCAACATCCAAAGGCCAAAACAACAAATAAAATTGGGCTTCTTGGGGCACCTGGGTGGCTCAGTGGGTTAAGCCTCTGCCTTCAGCTCAGGTCATGATCTCGGGGTCCAGGATCGAGCCCCGCATCAGGCTTTCTGCTCAGCAGGGAGCCTGCTTCCCCCGCTCCCGGCCCCTCTCTTTACCTGCCTCTCTGCCTACTGGTGATCTCTGTCAAATAAATTTTAAAAATCTTTTTTAAAAAATAAAAAAATTTTAAAAAAATAAAATTAGGCTTCTCAATCAGATTCTTTTAATATAAGATGGTAGGGCACACTTAGCAGATAGGCAGACAATCTGGAAGGGAAAAAAACTTCTTTTTTAAATTAGAACTTAGAAAAAAAGGTGACAAAGCAGTTTGTACTCAAATCTGTTATTACTACTATGAAAATAAGATTTTCAAATATCTTTTTCTCTTCTTGATATGGTTTTACTATGAAGAATACTTAGCATTATCTTGGGTAAATTTCAATCCTCTGGCAGTTATTCAGTTCCAAATGCTAATTTACCGTCAACTATTCGAATGTTGTATTGTCTAATAATATCAGTAAAATCTACAAACTGTAGAAATTCCAGTTAGAATGAATTTCTCCTAAGTAGCCTATTCAAACCTCGAAATTACTGAGTTGCTGAGTATGTTCAGAAGCCTGTAAGCCAACATTTATGTTTAATCAGTTCATCCCACTCCCATTATACACTGCCTTTTATAATAATACCAAATATCTAGGGATGCCTAGGTGGCTCAGTTAGTTGAATGGCTGACTCTTGATTTCAGCTCAGGTCATGATCTCAGGGTCCTGGGATGGAGCCCCACGGTAGGCTCCACGCTCAGCAGGAATTAGCTTGAAGATTCTCTCTCCCTCTGCTTCTGCTCTTACCCCCTTCTCCCACTTAACACACATACACACACACTCTCTCTCTCTCTCTCTAAAATAAATAAAAATCTTTAAAAAAATAGAATTACCTGTTTCTGAATAATAATCTTCCTCCTTTCAATATGCAGTCTATTAACTCTAGTTTGTATCTGTTAAAGTTCTATTTCTTTTTTTTAAGACTTTTATTTATTTATTTGACAGAGAGAGAGAGATCACAAGTAGGCAGAAAGGCAAGCAGAGAGAGAGGGGGAAGCAGGCTCCCTGCTGAGCAGAGAGCCCGATGAGGGCCTCGATCCCAGGACCTTGAGACCATGACCTAAGCCGAAGGCAAAGGCTTAACCCACTGAGGCACGCAGGCGCCCTAACATTCTATTTCATCTTAACAAACCATCAGAATGGTGCAAAGTCATTTAAGTCAAAGACCTGTATTAAAAATGTGAACAGCTTATGTCACCAGAAAAAGAGATATAAAGCCAAAGTAACCGAACAGTAATATGAGACTATGTCATTATGATAATCCACTGGTACTTGAAGTAACTAAGCTGCTTTGCCTAATTATACTAAATTCTTAGCTATCATGTGTTATTGTATCAAAACCCTAATTATGGGCTCTCCCTATTTCTGATCCCTATCACATTAGATTACCCCATTCACTAGCTCTCTACTGACTCAAGACAGCTACTGACTGACTAAGAACCTCCATGCCTCATTTACCTGGTTACTTCCTGAAACCCCAGCTGCCTCCCACGTCCCCAGTCTTCTCAGCTCCCTCATTATCCCTGCCCTCCTTTATTTCTCCCAGGCAATATCCTAGTCCCCAATCCTCACTGTTTGGATAAGACAGTTTCTTTCCCTTTTTTCTGGTTGCTGTAAAGCCCCCTAACCTGTGACACTATGGCTAATCTTCCCTAATCCCTACTCTAGTTTCTAATGCCTCAGACCCCTGGCCAGTGACCTGGATGTGAAGAGCCTATTTCCTTTTAGAAAACTATGACAAGGCAAGGTATAGCCTAATATATAAGACTTTAATTATGAACATGTTTCTCCCTCAAAACAATGTTATAAGTAGTGCTCAGGTATGGTAGTACTAGAGTCCCACAGCTCAGTTACCTACGGGTAAACAGGTGTTGGTACAGTAGACTGGTAACCTGGGCATGACTTACATCAGTGTTCCCTGAAGCAAATGACATTTCAAACAACTGGCTTAAAAAATAAAGACTTAGCGGGGCACCTGGATGGCTCAGTAGGTTGAGCGTCTGACTCCTGGTTTTCACTCAGGTCATGGTTTTGGGGTCACGGAATTAAGCCCCATATAGGGCTCTGCACTCAGTGCAGGGTCTACTTGAGATTCTCTCCCTCTGCCCCTTCCCCCACACTCACATGCGCTCCTCTCTCTCAACTAAATAAACAAATAAATCTTTTTTTAAATAAATAAAATAAAGACATCCATCTTCCAAAAAAACCCTGTTCTGTATTCTCTCAGCAAGCAACACTATGTTACAAAGAGCAGTGATCAATTTCTGTTAATTGACTGATATATTTGAAGGAATGGGGGCATGAGGGCAAAATCATATCTGCTGCTACAAGTACGTTTTAAATATAATCCAGCATTCACAGACAACAGTGAAGTAATTGAATTTTTACAAGTATATTTACTGGCCTCCTGTTTTTATTACTGATCAAAGCTAAGGCCACTAACAACTTACCTTTGCATCACATTGACAAATTCAACTTAAGAGAAAGGAGGAAACCTAACCTTCACTGAGAACTGATTATGAACTAAAACGTTTATATGCTTTAAAAATGCTGTGATAGTAGGTACCATTAATCCTATTTTAGACAGGAAGAAACTAAGGTTCACAGAAATTAGGTATTTCAATAGTTGGGTTATGAATAATTTTTATTAGGCCAAAAAAAAAATAGAGAGAGATTGGATGTTTAATTCCAAATCCAAATAAATCAGAATAAGTAGTCTGAAGGATGAACTAGAAACATAATTAGAAATTAGCCATATTTTAACCCAAGAGCTTAGAGGCCCATGTAGTGTACATCACTAAAATATATGCTAAGGTCAGACTCTGCTCTCACAGGCAACTCCTCCCTCCTAAGAACTGTTAAGATTCTTGAACATATCTGGAAAAAAGTATTTGTCCAAGTATTTCGTGTGATTTAGCTGATATTCTGGTTCCACAGTACAGCTGAGAATGACCTGGAACATAAGCAAGAGACTCAGAGGCTCAGAGAATCTGAGAAATCTGGGCAATCTGTGGGCGGCTGCATGGTCGGCTTCCTTGGAAATGCTAGCCCTAGAGGCAACTCAAGACATAACCCGACTCCCTGTTCAAATAGCTTCATTTTTAAAATCCCGATTATACGTCAATATAATTAATTTAATTAAACTAGCTTCATTTCTACAGCTACCTAGAAAATGGGTCCTTGAAGAGCAACGTGCCCAAGACATACAGAAGTAATGGTGAAGTGCAGATATGACTCCAAGTCTTTCTGAATCGAAAGTCCATATTCCTTCTCAGTTTACAATCTGAAGCCAAAGCCAATTTTTTTAAAAAGTTTTTGAAGTTTTCCTACTTTGATCTCTTATTCTGAATCTAAGTTACCAAATTTAAGTTAAATTTTATAATTTAGTATCTTCTATAATATGCTTCAAAAATTAAATGTATAGAGCCTTAAAAATAATTTACTTTGACCAGTGAAAACAATTTCAACTAAAAATTACATTTTCTTTGATTAGAGTTTAAATAGGAAAAGTTGTTACTGTCAGTAATAGTAATAATAGTAATAAGAACCATTTACTGTGCATTTATACTCAGGCTGTAAGATAAGCCCTTTTCATACCACTATCAGATTTATTTTCAGTGATATTATTTTCAGTGATATTTAGTGATACTAAATATCACTAGTATAATTTTGATTCAATATTATTTAAGAGAAAAAGAAGCAACACTAAAAAAATAGGGAATAGTCAATTAAATCTAATCTAATTAGAGCAGGAAGATGAAATTAATCATTTTATATTTTTAGAATTGAAATAACTAATTTATTTGATTTATTTAGTAGGGAGGATACTGATACAGCAAAAAGCCAACTCTTCCAATTACACACCCATTCTTCACAGACAGAAAGGAACTACAGAAACCACAGGCCCCTAAAGGCGCTGCTTCCAACCAACTAGTCTATTCTCCTAAACAAGAAGACTGAAGAGTGAGTTTTCAGTTACATATATGACCCATGTTACCATACCAATCCATGTTCCCTCACCATAACACACACACACACACACACACACACACAC
The DNA here is from genome assembly GCF_002288905.1 of Enhydra lutris kenyoni. NCBI lineage: Eukaryota > Metazoa > Chordata > Mammalia > Carnivora > Mustelidae > Enhydra > Enhydra lutris. Next base: position 5,206,321 of record NW_019154142.1, on the reverse strand, counting down.
ACACACAAACATACACACATAAAAAAATGGTGAGGAAAACCAATTTTATCTTTTCCAAAACTGTTCCTTCTCACCTTAGTTACCTTTATTAAAAAAAACTCAGAAACTACATGACTCACCTCTTTTCTAGCACTGGAAACAATAGGTATTTATTAATTATTTTTTTAAAAGGTTTTATTTATTTATTTGACAGAGAGAGCAAGAGAGCACAAGCAGGGCAAGCAGCAGAGGGAAAGGGAGAAACAGGCTCCCCGCTGAGCAGGGAATCCGATGTGGGACTCGATCGCAGGACCCGGGGATCATGACCTAAGCCAAAGGCAGATGCTCAACTATCTGAGCCACCCAGGAGCCCCAACAATAGGTATTTAAGTCAGCTTCTGAGAATACAAAGATTTACTGCTAGTCTTCTCAGAAGAAACAAAGTGGATTGAAATAGAAGCACACACACACAGATATACACACACACACACACACACAATGATAAATTATAAGAGACTCGTGACCTAACATATATAGTAAGGCAGACAGATCCACCACAAGACTGAGGAATCTGCTTGTCACTCCTCTTACCTCTCCCTTCTACCTTCTCAGCTCTTGAAAGGAAATGAAAAGTGCTATACATGGTTCCTCCCTATCAACTGACACTATATCCATTTCCCAGATTCATCCTAAAATAATCCCAAACCCTATGCCCAACTCATACAACATCCTATTTTTCATTGTAAGAATCACCAAGAATATATTTATTTTGCCAAGAAAGCTAAATATATTATACATACATATGAGAAAAGTAGTAAATATCACTATTCAATCATTGCAAGAAAAAAACACATTTTAAAAAGGAAAAAAAAAATCTATGCTGAGTCTTCAGTACCAAAAGTAAACTTTTGTTTGTTTCTAAGGAGAACACAAGGACCACACCAAAGAACAGATTTTGCTCAAAGGCAATTTCATACATAATTTATTTAGTTCTAGTATCCTAAAATCATGCCAAACTTTTTATATAGTTATTATATAAAAATAATTATTAAATAATCATATTAAAAGTCTACTGGGAAAAAAAACTTTTCTACTTTTAGTGGTTTTCACAAAAACTTAGTATTATAGTTTGATTTTGTCTCCTTCATAGAAAGGGTAAAATACCTGAATTACACATCTATTTCCACAAATCTATACCTCTATAAAGTTGGACACATATATAAGGAAAAATTTGTATTCCATGCAACATAAAAGCAATTAAGAGGATATAATTAATCTTGATAAGAATAAGCAGGTATTTCTCAACCTTCAATATAAGAAACTTTAACAAAATAGTTTTAAGGTTGATAAAAAGAAATATATTAGTAAGAACTGGAACCTTCCTCATAGACATTTTAAAGTTCTTTTCAAGGAATCCACAGCAAATGTACATTTTATCAATTGCATTTCACACATTTAAAAAAGCAAAAGCTTATTCTTTGATGACAGGGGTAAGTTTCAGGCATTCCACTGAAGTTTACATAGTGGCCTGTTAGACCCCCATAGTGGCAAGAGAGGTGAAGAAATGGTGGCAAGTCTGTTAACTGCCATTCCACCCTGTCCACTCTGTGCTATGCAGAAAAACTGCAAGGGACAGTACCTTACAGCTGATCCCATCTGTCACCTGTCACCATGGAATCATCGGTGCTAGGTGCTGGCAGTTACCCAGAGTCTGGACAAAACTGTGCAGAGGTGAATGAGGAAATGGCAAATGAAAACCAGCAGTCAAGAAGATAGCAAGAGGGGCGCCTGGGTGGCTCAGTGGGTTAAAGCCTCTGCCTTCGCCTCGGGTCGTGATTCCAGGGTCCTGGGATCGAGCCCCATATCGGGCTCTCTGCTCAGCAGGGAGCCTGCTTCCCTTCCTCTCTGCCTGCCTCTCTGCCTACTTGTGATCTCTGTCTGTCAAATAAACAAAAATCTTAAAAAAAAAAAAAAAAAAAAAAGAAGATAGCAAGAATGATAGGAAGTCAGGTTTTCTCTATTTCTCTTCCCTCCTCAGCCTATGCCTCTGCCCTGCTTCCCTGACTAATTTTCCTTTCCGTCTGTCTTCACTTTCTTTAGGAACAGCTCTATTTTTTGAAGAGTATTCAGGAGTTATATATATTTTTACATTTATATATATTATATATATATGTATGTATGTATATAAAGATTTTATTTTTAAGTAATCTCTACACCCAACATGGGGTTCGAACTCACAACCCTGAGATCAAGAGTCACAGACTCTGGGCACCTAAGTGGTTCAGTCAGTTAAGCAGCTCAGGTCATGATCCTGGGGTCCTGGGATGGAGCCTCGCATTGGGGGCTGGGGAGTGGTTTATGGAGTCGTCTACATTCTCCTGGATCTACAGTCCAGTCCCTCTTCACCCACCTTACACTCTCTGTCCTTCTACCATATCAAACAGAAAAATCCAAATCTGCCTTCTCACACAGGGTTGCTAATGAAGAGAACCATACAGTCATGCAGACTGGTCCCATGACTCATCTCCTCCTTTAGGTGAACTACAATGCTTCTATAATCTTATCTTTGATCAGCAAATTTTCACATATCCTTCATCAATTACCTCAAATGCTCATCACTTAACACCACACCCACAAAAAAGGAGGCACAGAAGAATGTAACTACCTCATCATCTCCCTAGCAAACTGACATATGTCGACATCAACATTTCTTCTCTCACTGCAGTTTCCGAGGATAAACTAAGTATTCCATTTCCTATTGATGGCCCATCCTTCCAGCTGGGCTATGATCCACTAATTTTTACAAATTCTTCATTTATAGACCCTTTATCCACTAATAAACCCATACAGCTTTACTGATTTTCCTCCAAATTTACTGAGATATAATTAATGTGCAATAACCTGCACAAATTTAAAGCATACCATTTATGAGTCTTGACATAGCTGCACACCCAGGAAACCACCATGACAATTAATATGATGAAGACTTACATCGTCTCCAAAGATTCCTCATACTCCTTTGTAATATTTTCATTTCCATTTCACCCTCAAGCAATCACTGATCTACTATCTACCACCATAGATTAGTTTGCATTTTCCAGAATTTTCTATAAATGGAACCAGGTAGGAAAGAGTGCAACTAGAAAAAAAAAAAAATACTGTAACTATGCCCATGTGCAAAACTGTGGGCATGTCCAGGAAACAGATAAAAAAGGCTCCAATTTCTTACCCATTAAGGCTATACAAGCAGGATATGAATGCTAAAGCAGAGTCCCAAATTAAACAGCAATAAGATACTTATTAGAACAGCTAATATCCAGAACACTGACAATAATAAATGCTAGAAACAAGAAATGTAGAGCAACAGGAACTTTCATTCATTGCTGGTGGGATTACAAAACCGTACAGCCACTTTGGAAGATAGTTCGGTGGTTTCTTCCAAAGTACACATACTTCTACCATATAATCCAACAATTATATTCCTTGGTGTTTACCCAAAAGAGCTGAAAGTTATGTCCACAAAAACATGCATATGTCCATATATGCATGCACTGTTCATAGCAGCTTTATTCATAATTGCCAAAACTTGGAAGCAACCAAGATGTACTTCAGTAGATGAATAGACAAATGCACTACGGTACACCCAGACAATGGAATACTATTTAGTGCTAAAAAGAAATGGGCTATCAAGTCATAAAAGACATGAAGGAATCTGAAATGTCCATTACTAAGTAAAAGAAGCCAATCTGAAAAGGACACATACTGTATGATTCCAACTATAGGACATTCTGGAAAAGATAAAACTACGGAAACAGTAAAAGGATCAATGGTTGTCAGGGGCCAAGCAAGGTGGGAAGGCGTATAAGATAAATATGCAGAGCATAAGGGATTTTTAAGGCAGGGGAAATATTCTGCATGATACAATAATAACAGATACCTGTCATTAAATATTGTCCAAACCCACAGAATATACAATACCAATAGTGAAACCTAATGTAAGCTATGGATTCTGGGTATCAACATAGGTTCATCATTTATAACAATTGTACCACTCTGGTGGGGGATGTTGATAATGAGGTAGGCTATGATAGGTGGAGGAGGGAATATATGAGAAATCTCTATAGACTTTCTACTCAATTTTGCTATAAACTTAAAACTGCTCTAAAAAATAAAGCCTATTAAAAGAGACACAAAGTAATTTTGGGGTTGAAAAGTACAACAACTAAAATGAAAATTTCAGAAGCATATCTGAGTTGGCAGAACAAAAAATCAGCAAACTTGAAGGTAGGGAATTGAAAATATCCTGTCTATAACAAATAGGAAAAAAAAAATTAGGAAAAATAAGCAGAGTCTCTGAGACCTGTGGGACACCAACAAGCCTATAAACATGTGCATGTTGGGGTCTCAGGAGAAAACAAGAGAAAGGGGCAGAAACAGTATCTGAAGAAATGATGGCTAAACATTTTCCAAATTTTATTGAAAAATATTAACCTATACATCCAAGAACACAACAAATTCCAAATAGGATCCACACTTACACACATATAGTCAAATTGTCAAAGGAGAAAAAAAAGAATCTTGAAAGTAGCAGGAAAAAAACTCATTGTGTACAAGAGATTCTCATAAATTTACCAACTGACTTCCCATCAGAAACCAGGGAGGCCAGAAAGCAGTGGATTAATATAGTCAAAGTGATAAAAGAAAAACACTGTCAAATAATTCTATATCCAGCAAAACTATCCTGCAAAAATCAAAGGAGAACCGGTGAGGAAAGAAAAAAGAAGCAGCAAGTAAGACATTCCCTAATACAAAAGCTGAGACAATTCATCACTAGCAGATCTGTTTTATAAAAATTATATTTTTATAACTGGAGACCTTCAGGTAAAATGAAAGGGCTACAGACAGTAATTTATCTACACAAAAAGTAAAGGGCACTGGTAAAGGTAAAAACATGGGTTTAAAAAAAAGAGCATAAATGTATTTTTATTTGTAAATTTTTTCTTGTATATGATCTAAAAAACAACTACATAAAGCAATAATTACAAAACTGTGTTAGCAGGCTTGTAAGGTACAAAGAAGTATGTATTCACTTAGCCATTACATAAGAACATCCATGCTCAACTTACATCAAAATTGCTATCACACTGGAGCTAGGTCATTCAGGTAGTGATAAAATACTACTCAATCTAGAAACTGCATACTTTCTAAACATCTATTAAGCAAATTCTCAATAAAACTATGAAGACTGTGAATGGGTCATGCTTTTCCAGCTTCTGCACAGCAAAATAAACAAAATGAAAAGGCAACTTACAGAATGGGAGAAAATATTTGCAAACCATATATCTGATAAAAGGTTAATATCCAAAATAAAGGGGAGCCTACATGGCTCAGTCACTTAAGCACCTGTTCTTGGTTCAGGTCATGATCCCATAATCCTGGGATCAAGCCCTGCATCCGGCTTTCTGCTCAGCAAGGAGTCTGCTTCTCCCTCTGCCCTACCCACTCACCGCCCCCATGCTTGCTCACTCTCTCAAATAAATAAATAAAACATTTTAAAAGAAAAAAAAAGAATATCCAAAATATATCAGAAACTCATACAACTCAATAGTTTAAAAAGAAAATCCAATTTTAAAAAATAGGCAGAGGAACTGAATAGACATTTTTCCAAAGACAACAAACAAATGGTCAACAGGTACAAAAAAGGAGCTCAACGTTACTAATCATCAAAGAAATGCAAATCAAAACCACAATGAGGTATCACTTCACACCTATATAATGACTATCATCAAAAGACAAGAGATAACAAATGCTAGTGAGGATGTAGAGAAAAGGGAACCCATGGATTCCTCATCATAGAGAAGTCTCTGTTTCAAAAACAACATCTACAACTAGGCTTTCATTTCCTAATAACTAATACCTTAAATATCAGCTTTTTTTTTTCCCGGGTGCCTTGGTGGCTCAGTTGGTTAAGCAACTGCCTTTGGCTCAGGTCATGATCCTGGAGTCCTAGGATAGAGTCCCACATCAGGCTCCCTGCTCAGCAGGGAATCTGCTTCTCTCTCTGACCCTCCACTTTTCATGCTTTCTCCCTCTCATTCTCTCTCTCAAATAAATAGAATCTTTAAAAAAAAAAAAACAACTCTTTTAAAAAAAAAATCAGCTTTTCTCCTAATTAACTCATAGAAAGTGAATTAATACTATACTAAATGATGGTACTCTAAAATAGCAAAATTGCACACTATATTCATATTGGTTGAGATAATATGTTTAAGAATTTTAGGGAACTAAAAAATCACTTACCAAATGCTTCATAGAAAGCTGCCAAGCTAAAGTTTTTTAAACAATATATTTATATTCTAAAGCAAACTTAGGATCATGGACTGCTAGTAGAAATTTTTTTTGTTCTGTTTATTCACTTATTAATTCAACAAACATTTATGGATCACCAGCTATGTGCCAGGCACATAGCAACTGGGGATAAAAAGACAAAGTCTCTACCCCTTAAAGTGTGCACAGTCTACAGAAGAGCTCCCAATCCGAAAGCAAAGAATTTATGACTAGAAGAGACTTTATAGTTCCATTATTTCACAAATAAAGAAACCAGCATTCGTGGCTAATAAGCCACTCAGGCCAACAGACACTCAGGTCTACAGATTTCCTGCTCCTGCGCTCTTTGCACAACACATTTTCTCTGACTGAGCGGTGATGGAGTCCTTCCATGTGAGTGAGGCAGAAACATGGAACTGGGAACAATATGTGGAGAGTTACCAAATTAGAAACTGAAACACCTAATGGACACAGATAATATAAATATTTAACAATTTAGTGACAGAAATCCCTAATAGATCTGATATCATGATAAAGCCCGAAAAAGAAACTAAAGAACTAAAATAAGAAACTGAACTAAAATGAGGTAATATAATGAATGGTAAGCCTTCAAAGCCACAATTATGGCTTTGCCTCTGTTTATTGATAATGTTAAAAGGGAATATTAAAAGTACTTATTTCATATGACTGTTGTGAAAAGTAAATTAATTAAGTCTTGAAAGCACTTAGTAAACCTAATACATACTCAGTAAACGTCAGCTACTGTTATAGACAATCATTTTTTTTTAAGATTTTATTTATTTATTTGACAGACAGAGATCACAAGTAGGCAGGCGGGGGTGGAGGGCAGGGGCGGGGGAGGAAGCAGGCTCCCCGGTGAGCAGAGAGCCCGATGTGGGGCTCGATCCCAGGACCCTGGGATCATGACCTGAGCCAAAGGCAGAGGCTTTAACCCACTGAGCCACCCAGGTGCCCCTAGACAATCATTTCTTAAATGTACAAGTATGTCATATAAAGACAAAAAAATGATCTTTCTTTAAGGATTTATCTTATTATTATAATGATAGCCCTATTTTTCTAGCACTCAGTAAAATCTAGTATTAAAACATGTATTTAAAAAAATATATTTAATATGGGGCGCCTGGGTGGCTCAGTGGGTTAAGCCGCTGCCTTCGGCTCAGGTCATGATCTCAGGGTCCTGGGATCGAGTCCCGCATCGGGCTCTCTGCTCGGCAGGGAGCCTGCTTCTCTCTCTCTCTCTCTCTCTCTCTCTCTCTCTCTCTGACTGCCTCTCTGTCTACTTGTGATCTCTCTCTGTCAAATAAATAAATAAAATCTTTAAAAAAATATATATATATATATATTTAATATGCATAATATATAATATCACCCTTTCTCTGTAGGCATATATCAGTCCTAAAATTACAAGAATAAAATTATTATTTTATTAACAATGAACTGTATTAATAAAAAGTTCTATTGATTAATTATATTATTAATTATATTAATTCATAATTTAAATTAATTAAATCATCTTGTAGTTCAGTATTCCTAAGATTATAAATCCTAAATATCATTAAAAGAATGTTGAAAGGTGACTTTCAATTAAAAAATTTATGCAGCTTTTTTCATCTTATATAAAATATCATTGAACTAATCGACATCTTTGAAATAGATGGAATACATCAATGAAACTATTTCATATTAATACCATTCATCATCCAATATCAATAACAAAATAAATAACATATTGATATCCACTTACTGCAATCTCTCTGCAAGCCGACATGGATATTCCTGTGCCTTCAATTTGCTTCAGTGCATATTCCTTTTCATCTTTTCTGCATATAAACAAAAAAAATTTATTTTTTCTAAACATCATTTTCAGATTCAAAATCATAACTACAAAAACAATAAGTATACACTAGCTTCTCAGTGATATATTAACACTCTAACTAGGCATGCATTGCTTACTGCTTCTGATAATATTACAACTACAGAAACATGAAATACCAAAAAAAATTCATGTTACGATGAAAACAGTAGACAGAGCCAAATCACAAAATTCAAAACTGAAACAGGATACTAAACACAGCACTACTTTCAAACAGTAAACAAGCATAAATATGAGCATATTGCAAGATAATTCTACTCCTGTCTTAATTATCTGTAATCTATGAAAGCATTCTGTTCTAAACATTAACTACAAAAATAAATGACAGATGTAAACTTCTATATTTGTTTAAAGTAATTTCAGAGATAAGAACCACTTAATAGGAGGGATTGGCTATAGAAGAATATCGACCCACCCTAGGGTCACCCTCCTTCTGACCTAGAATAGTGAACATTCAAAAGCCTCAAAACCTCAACCAAAAGCCTTGGAAAGTCTTTAAAACTCTAGCCACCAATATCTCATTCTCAAGAACTCTAGGAAAAACCTAGTGTTACAATGAATTTTCCAAATAATGTAGAGAGGGTTAGGGATTCTGCGAAATCCCAGTAGTTACCAGGGTGCTCAATCAAAGGAAAACATCAGTTCAATAACGGTGATATAGTCCATAAAAATATAGTATCGCATGAAGGGCGCCTGGGTGGCTCAGCCAGTTAAGCGTCTGCCTTTGGCTCAGGTCATGATCCCAAGACTCTGGGACTGGGCCCCGCCTCGGGCTCCCCACCTCAGGCTCCCCGCTCTGCTAGGAGTCTGCTTCTCCCTCTCTCTCTGCCTCTGCCTCTCTCCCTGGCTTGTGCTCTCTCTCTCTCTCAAGTAAATACATAAAATCTTAAAAAAAAAAAAAAAATAGTATCTTTAAAAAAAAAAAATAGTAACCCAGTGGGTGGCTCAGTGGGTTAAGCCTCTGCCTTCATCTCGGGTCATGGTCTCAGGGTCCTGGGATTGAGCCCCACATCAGGCTCTCTGCTCAGCGGGGAGCCTGCTTCCTCCTCTCTCTCTGCCTGCCTCTGTCCCAACTTGTGATCTCTCTCTCTGTCAAATGAATAAATAAAATCTTTAAAAAAAAAAAAAAGGTATCACATGAGTACAGCAACACAGAATCCTCAGGATATTGACACCAGAACCAGACACAGCAAAATGTCAGAAATGTGGTTCATGTTGTAGGTTGTTCTGAGAAGAGGAATATAATCCAAGCCTCTGAGTTTTATCTTTTGATTATATTGGAGCCTCAGCAAATTTTCAACACACCACGACGGTTTGCTCAAATGATAGCACCTAAATGGTGCCACATCTGTCCTACTTACCTATTCCTTATCTTCCCCATGTGCATTTATTAGCAGATAAAGCAGTTTTTTAAGTAGGCTCCACACCTAGCACGGAGCCCAACATGGGGCTTGAACTCACGACCCTGAGATCCTGACATCGAGACCCGAGTTGAAATCAAGAGCCACACACCTAACTAAATGAGCCACCCAGGTGCCCCCACAGAAAAAGCAGTTTAAGAGGTTTATTTGTTATATGCTTTTTAAAACATTTTACGTGCCTTTTGAAGATTTTCACAATCATCTATGGTTTGGGCAAATAAGTGAATTATAGTTACTTTCTCTCACCATCAGTTTGACAATTATATCCGTTAAGGAGCATTTTGACAAACAGAAAACACACCAGATATATCAACAGGATATAGACTGTTCTGCAATTATTAAAATGATAATCATGACCATCATCAGAAAATGGAAAATGTTTACTATGTATTAGCGAGAAAACACACACATTATACCAGATAAAAATAAACATACATCTAGACATATGCTGAAGATGACTTAAAAAATGAAAATCAGTTGTATTAAGATGTAGGAACGTATGTTAATTAACTTCAGTGCTAATATTATATTATATTGTCTTTTAAATTAGAATTAGAGGGAAAAAGAGAAAAGCCAAAATAATTTGACACCCTGAAAATAGTCACCTACTAAAATAATCCTTAGTATCTTCAAAGTATTATCTTAGACATGTTTTAAAAAGCGAAGTCAAAACTAGGGAAAGCTTAAGTGATCACTTTTTCCTTTTTCTCTATACTGTTTCCTCCAAGTATAAAACTAGACTTTTTCCAGCCTACCCAGAAGCCACTAAGAAGTACAAACAGCAGGTAACTGAATGTAATTAAAGCCAAATGTTCCCCACCCCCAACCTTAAATGTACATGTGAACATATGTGCGAGAGCACTTATGCCTGAGATGTTTAACACAATGCTCACAATGCAAATTTCACACTTAATAAGTACTATTGCTAAATATTTAAGAAATTTGTTAAATTCTTAAAACGAAATTACATAAGCTCTCCGGCAAAACTTTCAATGAAATCATAATTTTTTAAAACACAAATATTTCAATCCCCAGTTCCCCTAAATGAAGTGCTCCAGAAGCTCATGTAATTGCATGGTTTTATTTTTAATACTGTAAAGAATATTACACAATCTGGATAGGTTATTGTTGCTATGGAAACCATAAGTAGTTGTTTTTGTTTTTTTTTTTTGCAGTAAGTCAAAAAGTGCAAAATTAACACATCACATTAATGACATTTGAATTTCACATCCAGGCTGTCAAAGGAATTTGAAAGCTTGAGCAGAATAAACTGAAGCATAGGCCTTTACTCTGAATTACAGGATGGGATCTAGGAACAAACCCAGTAATTATTTCACTTAATAAGTTTAAATATAACTTCCATCTGCTAAATTAGCAAAATACTTGAAGATCTGCAAACTTAAGGTTTATCTGCAGCTTTGACATTGAGAGTGAAAGAAAGTGGATTATCTCATGGCCATTTCTCTTGTATATTAAGTCAGACGATGAGTGATAGATAAGGTGGCACCTCGGAGGTTTCCCATATGAAGAAGCGGCAGATCCCAGAGGGCACGCAGGACTCACTTTCACCACGGTGCTATGTCAGTGCCAGTCTTTGGTCAGATGCTGACACCTTAGTTATGGAAACTGCAGATGCGTCCTTTCCCACAATGCCCACAAATACTTCAAAGATTAGCACGTGGGGCATGGAGGCTTTGTTGCTCTCAACCTATGGGAGTGCTGCCCCTCTTGGAAGCTTTCTCCAAGTGGTAGTGACGATTCATACCCCACAGCTTGTGTGTCTCGGGCACACATAATATTAAGTATCACGAAGGAACAATTTGTTCTTTTACGTGACAAGGCTGAAAAGCAGGTACACTTGCCCTTCCTACATTGCTACGATAACCTGGCTTCTGAGGCCGCTTGTTCTTTCTTAAAACGATCTTATTTCTAAATTACTTTAACTTCTAAATAAAAACCTGTACCCCTGAGACAAATAATATATTATATGTTAATTTTAAAATAATAAATAATAAAATAAAATAAAAAATAAATAAAAATACTTTATTATTTACTGCAATAAAGACAGACAAAGCAATTCCAAAGCCTTCAGATAAACTACTTTCTAAATTTTAGTGCATATTAGACACCATGGTTAGAGTAACTGCATATTCATAATAATCAAAGGTTACTAAATAAATCCAGGAGAATCAAAAACATGTAACTTTGTAGAATAAACATGGGTATATTTAATATGTACTTTTTAAAAAAAAGACATTTCTTCTATATGGCTGTAATGTATATCAAAACCATGTGGGCTTCCCTCTCAGCAGTGACAAAGAAAAACAATTATTCAACAAGAACATTATGTAATAACAAAATAGAAAAATAAATTTGGAAGACACTGCAATTCTATTAAACTTTCCATCTGAGACACTATGTTCTAGAAAACTCATGATGCAAGCAATTCTATGCATAGTAGAAAATATAAGCAGCACATATTTGTACAAGTTGTAGAAAATGCTGCCTTAAAATGAAAGCTTTATCCCAGGCAGAAAACCAGGCTCAGTGGTAGAATTTAAATGTAATTCAGGAAAGAATTTCTCAAGTTTAAAGAAGCACGTTCAGGAACATTTCTTGAATGAAATATTAGGAACCAGTTTAATGGAAATGGTAGTCTCATGCCTTTCACTAATGTCCGAACTTGGTGACCAGCCTCCAGTCACTTTTAGGAAGGTAAAGTACCATTTGGCAGCCTGTATGTACAACTGTAGGCCAAAACCCCATCTGTTATCATCATCATTAGGCCTAAGGCTTTTTTGACTCCCATCAGTTCTACTACCAAGTATCCAGATCAGCCCTGGGCCATCTTTGGTCTTAAGGATCTACGACAGACAAAAAAAAAAAAAAAAATTAGAAGCATCTTTCAAGATAAGATGAGGAAATTCAAGCTCAAGCAAGGCTGAGATAAAATTGTAATCTTCATGGGGTGCCTGGGTGGCTCAGTTCAATGAGTGTTTGACTCTTGATCTCGGCTCAGGTTATGATCTGAGGGTCCTAGATCAAGCCCTGTGTGGGGCTGGCTCTCTGCAATGGGGAATCTGCTTGAATATTCTTTCTCTCTCCCTCTCCCTCAGCCCCTCCCTCTGCTCATTCTCTCTCTCTCTCCCAAATCAATCTTAAAAAAAATTTTTAGTCTTCAAACTAATAGGGTTAAAATGCTTTTCTTACTGTTTATATGGAAAACAGAGGAGATTTATTATTTTATTTTACATCAACCAACAAAAAACTACTGAGTAAATATTGTATGTCCCAACACTGTGCCAAACTTCGAGGATGAACAAAATTAGAGACTGACAACCCTAGATATCCTGAAGTTCACAATCCACCTGGAAAGAGATTCTGGGTGAGTGGGAAACATTAGCAAATAACTTTGATACAACGTCCCCACACCCAGGATGTATGCATACCAGACGCAGAGAGGATGAGACTAATGTTTCTCCCTGAGCTTCAGGGAAGGTAAACTCCATGAGTGATGGCTTTAAGGGAGGAGCTCCTCAAGCAGAGAAGGGATGAAGGGGTCAGAGAATTGCAGAAAGAAGTACAGCATGAGAAAAATAATAGAGGCACATTCCAGAAACTGCTACTGTTCGTAGGGCTGCAAGGTGGGGCATGATACAAGGAGCAAGAGACAAGGTTAGAAAAGTAAGGGGAAGGGATTATGTGAGTCCTGCGAAAAAGTTTGTGTTTCGTATGTCAACAGTGAGGAACAAAAGGTTTTTAGAACAGAAAAGGCAGTTAACTGATCTTTGCTCAGAAAGATAACTCTGGTAACTAGAAAGGTGGCAGACTAAACATCTGGTAGTTTGCGTCAAATGTCCAGATAAGAGAAGATGAAGAGCGAGATTAGAACAGTGGCAGCAGAGAACAAATACAGATTCAAAAGACACTTCTGAGGCAGGACTGACAGAATTTAGTAACCAATTTGATTCTGAAGGTGAAAAAAAGGAAGACTCTGAAGACAGATGGAGAGAACACCACTAACCAGAGAGATGATGGTATGAATAAATGGAGACCAGGAAATGTAAGATTTTACTCCACAGGCAATGAAAGTTACATATGAAGATTAATCTCATTAGGAAGAACTGAGATTAGAGGTGTGAAAAACAATGAGGAAGTGACAGCAATGTAAGTGTGAGCAAGTAGGGACCCGGATTTATATAATAGAATGTTAATTCCAAAACAGGTGTAAAATGACCCTGTTAAACCCTCCTCATTTTATTTTTTTTTTAACATTTTATTTATTTGGCAGAGAGAGAGATCACAAGTAGGCAGAGGCAGGCAGAGAGAGAGGAGGAAGCAGGCTCCCCGCCAAGCAGAGAGCCCGATGCGGGGCTCGATCCCAGGACCCTGGGACCATGACCCGAGCCGAAGGCAGAAGCTTTAACCCACTGAGCCACCCAGGCGCCCCAAGCCCTCCTCATTTTAAAGATGAAGAAGCTAGGCAAGCAGCTGGCAGCAGAGCTGAGACGAAATCTTCCAGTTCCAAGTCCAACATTCTCCGTAACAGAGTGGTAACAGTAAAACTGGAGAAAAGAAGGAATCTTTGTGACAGTCATTCTATAGAAGGAGTTGGCAGGACCAAGTTAACAAATAGTGAAGATCAAGGAGGCTGAATCAAGGAGAAGTCTTGAGGTTCTGAATTTGCTGATGGGGAGGACCATACCATGAAGAACAAGACTTGGGCAGATCTCAGAAGGTCCTTCAGCTCACAAACGACTCTTTTCGACAGAAAGAAAAACTCCAACCAAAAATGAAAATATCTGAGAAGTTCAAAAGGGAGATGCCCTAAAGGTGTTCACTGAGAAACTATTATAGTACTTTCAGACTGAAAAGACTTGAGCCTATATATATGTTACCAAATTAAAGGAAGTAGCACAAAGATGACCTTATTGGTGTCTAGAAAAAAACTCAAGGCAAGAAGGGGAAAAGGAAGAGAGACAAAGAAGGAAGAAAATACAAAAGGCAGAACAATCTCTGAACACTTTTTCTCTCACATCCCCTAAGAAGACAAACTATTCTATGAATTGGTCAAATTTCCTTTTCCAAATCTTAAGAATAGAACTCAAATAATGAAATCATCAGAGATATAGTATCCAAGATAGTACGATATTACCAGTTTTTTTTTTCCAGCATAACAGTATTCCTTGTTTTTGCACCACACCCAGTGCTCCATGCAATCCGTGCCCTCTCTAGTACCCACCACCTGGTTCCCCCAACCTCCCACCCGCCACCGCTTCAAACCCCTCAGATTGTAAAATAACATGGAGGACAAGGGGAGTTAGAGAGGAGAAGGGAGTTGGGGGAAATTGGAAGGGGAGGTGAACCATGAGAGACTATGGACTCTGAAAAATATTACCAGTTTTTATAGTTAGGTTTTATCAATAAGTTATCCTTCAAACAATACGACAACCCAAGCCTTACCAACAAAATTTTCTTCAAGAATGTGGACATAAATCAATATCCTATCCCTTTTGTTTAATATGGGATGATTAGGCTTAACAGATTAAGAGGCTTCCGCATCCCACAGGGGAAAACATAACTATATGGAATTTTAAAAAACTGGAAAAACAAAAACCAAAAAAGATCACTCAGGTTTACATTGGTATCATTCTGAGTTATTCAATATTATGAACTCAGTATTCAGCCAGCCTAATGGTAATGATTCTTTACTGGGGAACTCTTTCCTTTGTTATAAAATACCATAATATTTTAAATTTTTTTATCATGAAATTTTCTAAAACTGAACAAAAAGATAAATGACAGTGATATTCTACGTATCTGTCACATGGCTTCAACAATCATCAACATATGGCCAGTCTTATTTCCACTGCCTATCCTCCTCCTGATTATTTTGAAACAAAACCCAGATACCACACCATTTCACTCATTAACAGTTCAACCATAATATCAATCACAGTATCTTTATATATCAATATTCAACCATAATATCTTTAATTATCAGGAATTTTTGTTTAAATGATAAAAGACGTTTAAAATAATTCTGAAATATTAAAAACCTGTAACACAAGTTACTCTATTTGGTATTCCCTTATTAATGAAAAATGTCAAACAGTACTAGCACCCTCTTAATGTCTTCATCTATCAAACGTTTCATCTACTCATTCTCTAAACATCACCAAAATACAATAATGGTCTCCTCATTGAAGTTTGGGATTCCCTTGCAACATGGAAATTTGACAAGTTTCTCTTTTTGCCTTCATTCGTTTGAAAAATTGCCTTTATTCGGGTTTTCTTAAAAACTGATCAATGTATCTCTTTCTCTAAAAATCAGTCTTTCATGTTATACTATGTCCATTCAGAATTCCAATTCCAGATAAACATTTACTAATTCAAAGGCTCTAAAATGATAAAATTTCCAAAACTCCTATTTGTATGGCCCAGAAGTTATTTTAATTAAAACAAATATACTTGCGGTAATACTTTAAGACATAAGGCATCAGAGTGTTAAGTTTAAAACAAATAATTCAGGATTGTATTACACAGAAAGCAATCATTAGCAAATATGTTGTATAAACCAAATTGTTAATATAAAATATTATCTTCCAGGTGCCTGGGTGGCTCAGTTGGTTAACTGGCTGACTTCAGCTCAAGTCATGATCCCAGGGTCCTGGGATCGAGCCCCCCCATCAGGCTCCCTACTCTGCAAAGAGCCTGCTTCTCCCTCTCCTTCTGCCCCTCCCCCTACTTGTACTCTCTGTGTCAAATAAAATCCTTAAAACAAATTTAAAAATAAAATAAAATATTATCTTCCTAGGAGAATTCTTGAATCTCAAATCAAATTTACTTGCTACAGAAGATAATATAACAAGTAATGCCAGACTCTCCTTTGTGCATGTGCTGTGTGCCAGGCCTTGAGTTGGGCTCTAGGAACAATAGGAAGAGCAAGATGATCCTTTCCCTTGTGAACCTTTACACTGAGAGGCACACCAGCAAGGGACACAATCTGATAAGCAGTACCACAGATGTATATGCAAAGTACATCAGATAAAGAATGGAAAGGCTTTGGCTCTGGTGGAGGGGAGAGACAGAAGGCTATCAGGTATATAAGTTCAAAGGGAACATCTGAGTGGTCCTTGAGAGGTGAGTAGGATTTCATTAAGCAAAAAAGAAGGCTCAGGGTCTTATGGACACCAGAAATATATGGACAAAGTCTGAAGATTAAAATCTATGCTATATTCAAGAAATGAGCAGAAGACTTACATAGCTGGAACACGAGACATGAAATAACACAAAAAGAGCAAAGTAGAATTAGCATAGTCTTATACGGTATGCTAATAAGTTGGCATTTTCCTGTATAATGAATGGGAAACCATCAAAAGTTTTCAAGCAAGAGAAACATATGATTGAACAGGTACTCCCAAAGAGCAGACAGTGTACAGGATGGATCAGAGGATTTAAAAGCAGAGGTTGAGCAAATAGTGTAAAAACTCTGGAAAAGGTTGATAAGGACCAAAATCAGGGTAAATATAGTTAAGAATGGGAAGAATGTATGTAAGACGCATTCCAGAGATAGACTCATCTACCGTAGCCAAATGGGCACACTGAAGGCATTAAAGAAATACTTGATGCGTAAATGTGTACGCACATCTGTGTATGTGTATGAGAGAGAGTTCAACAGCCAGAGAAGCAGCTTACGACAACTGAGGTTTCTCACAGAGTGTTGTCTCAGTGAAAGTAAGGCCATTTACACTGTCCCTTCTACACTCCCTCCCTCCATAAAGAATGCTGACAACAAGCCAGTTCACAAGCAGAGAATCAATTCATTTTGGACCTGGTGGTTCTGAAGGGGCTACTAGATAGCCAGAAGAAGATGAACCAAAGGAAATAAAACAAATGGAATTTGGAAAAGAAAACATCACTACACCAGCAACTGTTAAAACCATAGAAGTAAATGTGATCACAAGAAAAAGTGCTTAGAAGAAAAAAGCGCTGAAGATGGCAGTCATTATTCTTCATATCATGATACCAACCTACCTGTGTAAACTAACAGTGCTCACAGCAGAGGTCAAGGGATTCACAGGCTTCCAGGGCCCCAAAATCCACTGATGGCCAAAGAACTTAGAGATTAGGGGCACCTGCATGGTGCAGTTAGTTAAGCGTCCAACTCCTGGTTTCAGCTCAGGTCATGACCTCATGATCACTGACTGAGCTGCGCATGGGGCTCCGTGCTCAGAGCAGAGTCTACTAGAGATTCTCCCTCTACCCCTCCCACTCATACTCTCTCTCTCTCTCTAAGAAATAAATATTTTTAAAAAAGAACTTAAAGGATTAAAAATAGAACCCATAACCTATTCATAGCACCCATGCCACTGGAGTTGGTAAGTCCTCCTATAATTAATGCTGCCCTCCAATAAGGTACAGGAAGAGAAACTTTCAAAAGACCTTGACAGGCAAATCTAGATATTAGACACTCTATAAGAAAATTGGCCTGGCTCCTAAAAAGAAGGAGGGAAAAAAAAAAAAAAAAAGATTCATGAAAAAGGTAGATGGGGGTGGGGGTAGTCTATTCAAGACATGTAATAACCAATAATGTGCATGAAAATCTTGAGTAGACTGTAGTTCAAATAAAAACAACTAAAAAGTGGGGCCCTGGGTGGCTCTGTCAGTTAAGCACCTGACTCTTGATCTCAGCTCAGGTCTTGATCTCAGGGTTGTGAGTTCAAGCCCTGCACTGGGATCCATACTGGCCATGGAGCCTACTTTAAAAAAAAAAAAAAAAAAGCTGAAAAGGTTTATTAGTGGCACATCAGTAAAAATTTAATTTATAGACTAGACAATTTTATTAT
This sequence comes from Enhydra lutris kenyoni, assembly GCF_002288905.1. Taxonomy (NCBI): domain Eukaryota; kingdom Metazoa; phylum Chordata; class Mammalia; order Carnivora; family Mustelidae; genus Enhydra; species Enhydra lutris. The sequence continues at coordinate 5,187,851 of NW_019154142.1, read as the reverse complement.
TGTTAATTTAATCTTTTAATTTTTATTCTGTTATTTTTCTTTTTTTTTAAGATTTTATTTATTTATTTGACAGAGAGACAGAGAAAGAGAGCACAAGTAGGGAGAGCAGCAGGGAGAGAGAGGGAGAAGCAGGCTCCCCGCTGAGCTGGGAGCCCTATGCAGGGCTCAATCCCAGGACCCTGGGATCATAACCTGAGCCAAAGACAGTCACTTTAACTGACTGAGCCACCCAGGCGCCCCTATTTTATTAATTTTCCTAAGTAGAGGATAATCTATGGTGATTATGCAGAATATCTTCATTCTCAGGAGATACAGGTTCAAGTATTTTGGGGTCTCATGTCATGACACTTGCAATTTATTTAAAATGGTTCAACAGCAACAAAAGACACACACACGTATATATATACAGAGTGAGAGATAAAGAAATACAGAAAAATGGTAACAAAATTGAAATCTAGGTGGAGGGTATGTGGATATTCACTATTCTACAATTTAAGGTTTTTGCTTTTTTTTTTTGCCTTTTTTTTTTTAATCATGTATTTATTTGTCAGAGGGAGAGAGTTAGGGAGCACACGCAGGGGAAGCAGCAGGCAGAGGGAGAAGCAGGCTCCCCGCTGAGCGAGGAGCATGATGCAGAACTCCATCCCAAGATCCTGGGTTCATGACTGGAGCCGAAGACAGACGCTTAACCGACTGAGCCACCCAGGAGTCCCTCAACTTTTTTCCTTTTACAAAACTTTTCTCAATAAAACAAAACTGAGGAGGAAAATAACTAATAGGCAGAAATTAGAAAGTTAAAAGAAAAATAAGGAAGTTGTACATGGAAGCTAAAAGACAAGTATTAAAACATAGCTGGGCAACGGTGGCGAAATAAGAAAGGAAGGCCAAGAGCAAGAAGACTGTGGACTAGCCTCTCAAATACCGTCTCCAAAGGGCTGAAACTACTTCCAGATTTATATAAAGAAAATATGGGGCAAAGGTGGGTGCGCACGTGCAGGCAGGCAGTGAAGGTCATACGGATCGCGGTCATGGAGTCAATCACGACAGGGGTCTTAGAAGCTCAGGGCAGTCCTTACTGCTTCAGGCGGTAGTTTCAGTTCCCATCAGGGTATGCTCTGCCCTCAAGGTCCAACGCCTGAGCCAATAGACAAATGGGAAAGAAAAACCCAACTAAAAAGTTTGAGTCAAAAGGGAGGCAGCTGAAGTCCTCTATCACGATTCAAAGCCAACACTTAAAATTTAAATATGTATCAGTTTTTCACCATACTACTGAGTTTCTACTAAACCTAGACCACTCAGGAATCTTCTTTTGATAAAATTTAGGTCTTGCACGTTTTCCTGGTTAACCTTAACTACTGTGATGATAGAAAATGTGATACTGTGATAGAATAAGAAATACGTATTTTGGTCTTCCTCCAGGGTTCCTGGCTCACATCTCCTAAAACCCTTGTAATTTCTTAAGTGTTTAGAGCATAAAAGCATCTTTTATTATAATATCTGGGTTTTGTTCCTGGAATAGCTCCAGGAGGATAAAAGTAAAAGAAATTTTTTTGTTATTCATAACAAGTCCCTTTCAACCAAACCTGAGTTTATATAATGAGGCAATGTTTAGAAAGTCTCTGGATAACGACTGGATGGCTGGTCGATACGGGGGAAAACTAGGTGAGGAGAAATTTCACCCCACCCCTCAACCTCACCCATATCCCCAAGAAGGGGGCTAGAGGTTGAAAATCAATGGTCAACAATTTAATCAATCATGCCTACATAATGAAGCCTCAGCTCTGAAGTACAGAGTTCTAAGAGATCTAGGCAGGTGAATAAGAATACATATACTTGAGGCACCTGGGTGGCTCAGTGGGTTAAGCCTCTGCCTTCGGCTCAGGTCATGATCTCAGGGTCCTGGGATCGAGCCCCACATCGGGCTCTCTGCTCAGCATGGAGCCTGCTTCCCCCTCTCTCTCTTCCTGCCTCTCTGCCTACCTGTGATCTCTCTCTGTCAAATAAATTTTAAAAATCTTAAAAAAAAAAATTAAAAGAATACATGTACTTGCCAAGACACTGGGATACCCCAAAACTCCATGGGGATAGACGCTCCGGTGCTTCAGACCTTCCAGACACAGACCAAGCTCCATCTGTTCTTCATCTGGCTGCTCATTTGTATTCTTTAATATATCCTTTGTAATAAACCAGTAATCTAGTAATTAAACTTTTCCTGAGTTCTGTAAGCCATTCTAGCAAAAGACTGAACTTGGCGGAGGATGTCATGGGAACATCGAATTTGTAGTTGAGCTGGACAGAAGTTGTGGGTGACTTGGGAACCCACCAATTTCTATGGGGGTCTGAAGCTGGGGGCAGTCTTGTGGGGCTGAGCCCTTAGTCTGTGGAGTCTGCACCAACTTCAAACAGTTAGTGTCAAAACTGAGTTAAATTGTAGACTATTCAGCTGGTGTTGCAGAACTGGTCAGTATGAGAAATCAATCACACATCTGGTATCAGAAGTGTTCTGGGAAGTGTGGGTTTAAGTAAATAGAATTGTGAATAGAAAAAAGAAAAAAAAGAGATTTTCCTTTTGGAGAATCTATTTAATAATATAGTAAGTATACCGGGTGCCTGGGTGGCTCAGTTGGTTAAGTGACTGCCTTCAGCTCAGGTCATGGTCCCAGGGTCCTGGGATTGAGCCCTGCATCAGGCTCCCTGCTCAGTGGGAAGCCTGCTTCTCCCTCTCCCACTCCCCTGTTTGTGTTCCCTCTCTCACTGTGTCTCTCTCTGTCAAATAAATAAATAAAATCTTAAAAAATAACAATAATAATAATAATGTAGTAAGTATCCCTGCTAGATCCCAAGCAAGAATTATAATTTGAACCATTATAATCCACAATCTTTGAAATACACTTGAAAGAAAAAAGTGAAATCCTTTAAAGGACTTTACTCAAAACTTTAATCAGCTTGGCACATAAATCATAAAATAAAAAGTCAGCTAATTATTAGCTATTAAGAATTGATTTTCTTGGGGCGCCTGGGTGGCTCAGTGGGTTAAAGCCGCTGCCTTCGGCTCGGGTCATGATCCCAGGATCCTGGGATCGAGCCCCGCATCGGGCTCTCTGCTCTGCAGGGAGCCTGCTTCCCTTCCTCTCTCTCTCTGCCTGCCTCTCTGCCTACTTGTGATCTCTGTCTGTCAAATAAATAAATAAAATCTTTAAAAAAAAAAAAAAAGAATTGATTTTCTTGGGGCGCCTGGGTGGCTCAGTGGGTTAAAGCCTCTGCTTTCGGCTCAGGTCATGATCTCCCAGGGTCCTGGGATCGAGCCCCGCATTGGGCTCTCTGCTCTGCAGGGAGCCTGCTTCCTCCTCTCTCTGCCTGCCTCTGCCTACTTGTGATCTCTGTCTGTCAAATGAAATGAATAAAATCTTTAAAAAAAAAAAAAAAAAAAGAATTTATTTTCTTTTAAAAGTTGCCACGGAGGGGGTGCCGGGGTGGCTCAGTCGGCTTAGTGTCTGACTCTTGGTTTCAGCTCTCATGATCTCAGGGTCATGAGATTGAGCCCCGCATCAGGCTCTGCATTCAGTGGGGAGTCTGCTTGGGATTCTCTCTCTCCCTCTCCCTCTGCCCCTCCTCCCACTTATGTACTCTCTCACTCTAATAAAATAAATAAATAAAATCTTTTAAAAAACTAAAATAACATAAAAAAATAAGTTTCCATGGAGGTTTACCTGAATTAGTTTGTATAAAAATCCAGGTAAGCCTAATGTTGTCAAATGATCCACTTCATACGAATGTCAACCTAAGGCCAAATTTTAGTCACTAAAAAGCTAAAAGACAAGAAGTTAGGAATATAAAGCTGCTGCTCATCCAAGAAAAAAGATAAATAGCAATTGTAAGAACTAGCCCATCAACTCGTAATTTATGGGGAAACAACGTATTTTTTTTCTGTTATCATTAAATCATCCTAAAAACATAAAAAGTAATACCATCCAATAGCACAACACATTTATAGTAAGCATTATAATAATGGCTATATTTATATGGTCCTCAGTATGAGGCAGGCACCTCTTGAAAAGCCTCACTCTACTAACTCTTTCAATCCTCACAATATGCTGTGAAGCAGATACTATTGCCATTCAGTCATACAGATGAGGACACTGAAAGCAGAGAGGTTAAGTAACTCACTGTAGGTCACACAGCTAGGTAAGGGGCAGACTCAGGATTCGCCTGAATCTAGGAAGTCTGTCTTCAGAGTCTGTGCTTTTTTTTTTTAAAGATTTTATTTATTTATTTGACAGAGAGAGAGATCACAAGTAGTCAGAGCAACAGGCAGAGAGGGGGAAGCAGGCTCCCCGCCAAGCAGAAGAGCCCAACGCAGGGCTCGATCCCAGGACCCCGGGATCACAACCCCAGCCAAAGGCAGAGGCTTTAACCCACCGAGCCACCTAGGTTCCCCTAGTGCCCCCAGAGTCTGTGCTTTTTAATCACGACAGCTTCATGTCTTCTTATTCCCCTTCTGGAAAAAAGGAACAGCATGTACTGCAGGCAAAAGAGTACTACGCCCTTGACGTTCAGTAAGGCTGATGTAGAATAGGGGAAAGCAAGAAAAAGCTGAAGAAGGAGGAGGCACGGCCAGATCAAGCAGAACAGGCAAGCCACATTAAAGAGACTGAACTTTTTTTTTAAGATTTATTTATTTGAGAGAGAGAGAGTCTGGGGGGTAGGAGGGTGGTAGGAGGAGAGGAGAGAGAGAGAATCCCAAGTACACTCCCCACTGAGCACAGAGCCTGGCACGGGGCTCAATCTCAGGACTCTGAGACCATGACCTGAGCGGAAACCAAGAGTTGGATGCTTAACTGACTGAGCCACCAGGTGCCCCAAAGAAAATGGACTTTATCCCAAGAAAAAAAGGATTTTAAGCAATGTGTGTGTTTGTGATTTGATGTTTTTGGTAAGTTGAAGTTGAGAGGACTGTGGTGGTGTCTAAATGGAGATGCCCAAAAGGCATTTGGGTGAACCAATAGCTTAGAAGGGAGACTGTGGGCTGGAGATGGAGATGTAAAAGCATTTAGGAAAGGAAATCTTGAGACTGGAAGAGAGGACAGAACCCTGAAGAGCATCATTTAAGAAAAAGGATCCTACAGTAATAACACTGTAAACAACATGATTTGGTGCTTAACATTGCTAAGTGGTTTCTCATTATTTCCTTTACTCTGGTCTTCCCAAACTAAACACTAAGTTCACTGAAAAGAGTGATACCTCCTCTTGCCTTTACAAATCCACAGCCTTCAAATATTAAAGGCTATCTGTGGGGTACTTAACCAAATGAGATATGAGGAAGGGATAAATAAAACATACTTGATTTTAGGAAAATATTTTTTTTAAAGATTCCTTTGATCTTCCATTTCTCCCCAGCTTTTGCTCTCTCTGCACTAGCCACACTGCTTGCTGCAAGACAAGGCTGGGGACCAATGACATGGATGCAGTGGTTCTGTGATCTACTCTCTCATACTCAAAACCTGATAAGCAAATCCAGTTGAAATGATTTTAAGAGAAAAATGGAGGATAGGAGTTCTCATTTAAAATAAAAAAGACAGGGGTGCCTGGGTGACTCAGACAGTTAAGCATTTTGATTTCAGGTTACATCTTCTGATCAAACCCCTAGCAGGCTCCGCACTCAGTGTGCTCTCAATCAATCAATCAATCAAGTCTTTAAAAATAAATAAAAGACAAAATTTGTTCTATGGCATTTTACTACTACAGCAGGAATTTTTCTTATATTTTTATATTATATTGTCAAATCACAAAATACTTCCTATTTTTGACTGTCTTTTCCATGGTGATGGATCTCCCTGATCTCTCTTCCCACTTATTACTCCTATCCATTAGACAAGCTTTCCGAAAATTTTGTAACACTCTAGTCTAAGGTCAAAGCTCTCGTCCCTGCATTCACCAAGCACAACTCTGTATTATACACATGACATTCATCATTCACCACTTTGTAAGGTACTTTTCCATGATGTATGACTTAGAGAGCATGGGATATGGAATTATACACCTGTTATACTAAGTCACACAGTTAATAAGTTACTTACACCCTCAGGTTATCAGTTTTTGCATTTGTAAATTGAGAATAATAGTAACAACACCACACAATTGTTTTGAAAATAACTGAGATCACATATGTAAAGTGCCTAGCACTGTGTCCAGCTATAGGCTCAATAATTGTCAGTTCTTGCATCAAAATTGTAAACTTTTCTTAGGATAATATGAAAGAAGTCCATGAATAGGCATTTCAGTTAAAATGCTTGGGAAGAGGGTACCTGGGTGGCTCAGTTGGTTAAGTGTCTGATTCTTGATTTTAGTTCAGGTGATGATCTCAGGGTTGTGAGATCCTGGGTTTGGAACCTACTTAAGATTCTCTCTGGGGGCACCTGTGTGATACAGTTGGTTAAGTGTCTGAATCATGGCTTCTGCTTGGGTTGTGATCTCAGGGTCATGATCTCAGGGTCATGAAATTGAGCCCCATGTCCGGTTCTCCGCTCAGAGAAGTCTGCCTGGACTCTCTCTGGCCCTTCCCCCATCCCTCTCTAAAATAAATAAATCTTTAAAAAAAAAAAAAAAAAGGATTACCTTTCTCCATCTCCCTCTACCCCTCACCCCCCAAAAAAGAATGCTTAGGAAGTAACACAGGAATATGAGTTTTTGGCAAATATTAGCCAAAACAAAACATAACATTTGAAATTAACCTTTCCTATATGGATAATAAGTTTCCGGAGAGGGGGTGTCATTATCATGTGTACTTTGTAGCCATCACAATACCTAGCAACTAACAATCAAGTATCTTATGGATTGATTAGAGGACTGATGTTACTGGTTATCTCCCTTTCTAATGGAGGTTTATAGGAGAGCCAAGGTAGATGTTCAACCTTATCTGAGTGCCCCTAATCCCATCCTACAGAAATTTCAATGAGGGGAAGGAATCCTCCTATGATCTAATATGAATAGTAAATTGCATCTCTTGTACTACTGATTAGGATATTCTATCGAGATTCCTTATACTTCATGAAGAGAAACTAGATGGTTTTCCTGCTAAGATCAGGAATAAGGCACTCCTATTCAATATCACACTGGAAGTCCTAGCTAATACAGTAAGATAAGGAAATAAAAAGTATACAGATTGAGAAGGAAGACATAAAACTCTTTGTTCACAGATGGTATGGCTGCTTTTGGAGAAAATCCTAAAGAATCAACAAAAAACTCCTGGGACAGGGACGCCTGGGTGGCTCAGTTGGTTAAGCAGCTGCCTTCGGCTCAGGTCATGATCCCAGCGTCCTGGGATCGAGTCCCACATCGGGCTCCTTGCTCATCAGGGAGCCTGCTTCTCCCTCTGCCTCTGCCTGCCATTCTGTCTGCCTGTGCTTGCTCTCTCTCCCTCTCTCTCTCTCTGACAAATAAATAAAATCTTTAA
>NW_019154142.1:5177395-5180298 GCF_002288905.1 Enhydra lutris kenyoni | reverse complement strand
AAAAAAAAAAAAAAAAAACTCCTGGGACAAATAAATGATTATAGCAAGGTTGCAGGATACAAGGTTAATATACAAAAGTCAATCACTTTCTTATATACCAGCAATAAAAGTTGGAATTGAAACTGAAAACACAGTAACATTACATTAGCACCACCCAAAAATGAAGTACTTAGGAATGAATCTAACAAAACATGCACAAGATCTATACAAGCAAAACTGAGGAGAGAAATCAAAACAGATCTAAATAAAGGATAGATAGATATTCCATGCAGGTGCCTTAGAAGACCCAATATTGACAAGATGTCTTTTTCTCCCAATGTTATCTATGGATTCAACAAAACCCCAATCAAAATCTCACCCCGTTATTTTGTGGGTATTGACAAAATGTTTCTTAAGTTGACATCAAAAGCAGAGGACTCAGAATATCCAACATAATATTAAAGAAGAAGAGTGCAGAACACTGACATTACCCAACTTCAAGATTTACTAAAAAGCTAGAGTAATCAAGACAGGGTAGCACTGGCAAGAATAAGCATATAGATTAATAGAATGGAACTGAGAGCCCAAAAATAGACCTATATAAATATAGTCAAATAATCTTTGACAAAGCAACAAAGGATAGCATTAGAGAAAAAATAGTCTTTCAACAAATGGTGCTTGAACTAATGGACATCCACATGCAAAAAAATTAATCTAGACACAGACCTTGCATCCTTCACAAAAATTAATTCAAAATGGAACATAGATCTAAATGTAAACTATAAATCAATAAGACTCCTATAAGATAATGGAAGAGAAAATCTAGAATGACTTTAAGTTTGGAGATAACTTTTGACTAAAATTTAAAACTTCTGCTCTGCAAAAGACATTTATGAGACTAAAAAGACAAGCCACAGATTGGGAGAAAATATTTGCAAGATAGTGTCTATTAAAGGACTGATATTCAAAACATACAAGTTAATATTGTTTAAACTAGGGGCACCTGGGCGGCTCAGTCGTTAAGCATCTCCCTGGGCTTGAGTCATGATCCCGAGGTCCAGGGATGGAGCCCTGCGTCGGGCTCCCTGCTCAGCGGGAAGCCTGCTTCTCCCTCTCCCACTCTCCCTGCTTCTGTTCCCTCTCTCACTGTGTCTCTGTCAAATAAATAAAATCTCAAAAAAAAAGAAAACCTCAACAATGCGGGGCACCTGGGTGGCTCAGTTGGTTAAGTGTCTGACACTTGATGTCAGCTCAAGTCTTCATCTCAGGGTCGTAAGTTCAAACACTGCATTGGGCATGGAGCCTACTTAAAAAAAAAAAAAAAAAAAAAAAACCTCAACAATAAGAGAAGAAATAACTCCATTTTAAAACGGGCAAAAGATCTACACAAACATCTCACTGAAGAAGATATGCAGATGACAAATAAGCATATGAAAAGATGGTCAATATCACGTGTCATTACAGTTGCAAATTAAGACACAAAATGAGATACCACTATACACCTATTAGAATGGCTAAAATCCAGAAGATCAAATGCTGAAAAGGATATGAAACAATAGCAAAGCTCATTATTGTTGGTGGGAAAGCAAAATGATACAGCCACTTTGGAAGAGTTTGGCAGTTTCTTACAAAACCAAACATTCTTTTATCATATGACCCAACAATTACACTCCTTGGTATTTACCCACATGAATTGAAAACTATATCCACACAAAAATCGGCACATGAATGTTGATAGCAGCTTTATTCATCATTGCCAAAACCTGTAAGCAATCAAGATAACCTTCAGTAGGTAAATGGATAAATAGACTATGGTATATCCAGACAATGAAATGTTACTCCGCACTAAAAAGAAATGAGCATCAAGCCATGGAAAGGTATGGAGGAAGCTAAAATGCTTATTACTAAATGAAAGAAGCTAATCTCAGGCTACATGCTGTGTGATTACAACTATGCCATTCTGAAAAAGGTAAAATTATAGAGATGGGAAAAGATCCAGTGGTTGCCAGGGGCTCAAAGAAAAGGAACCAGGGATGAATAGGTAGAGCACGTTCAGGGCAACAAAATTATTCTGTATGATATCATATTCGTGAATACATTGATTGTACATCTGTCAAACCCACAGAACATCTACAATAAAAAGAGTGAATTGTAAGGTAAAGTGTGGATTTTAGTTCAAAATGATGTAACAATACTGGCTCATCCATTACAACAAATGTACCACACTAAAGCAAGACATTAATTAATAGGAAGAGGAGGCAGTAAGGGGATATATGAGCGCTCTCTGTACTTTCCACTCAATTTTTCTGTAAACCTAAAACTGCCCTAAAAAATAAAGGCAATTATTTTTGAAAAAATACTTTAAAAGCCATCCATGTCACCACATCTTTCTCATAGAAGCTGGGGGATGAGGACCTGGGGAGGAGAGTCTTTCTCTGCCTTGACAGAAGCAAAACTTTGTATCTTTTATACTAGTACTTAGAATAACTTACTGAGATTCTCAACTGGTAAGAAAATATACCACACTCCAAGAGTTAATTAAGCAAATACAAGGCTGTAGAGCCAACTAGTCTGAAAATGAAGCATGAACAGGCCTTCAAGAAATTACATCCACTATTACTGGTAAACAGAAAATATCCTCCAACTGGCCACTGAAAATAGTAAAGGAAAGGAGAAAGGACCTAAGAGGTAAAATTGCAACTAACCACAATAAACAGTCTGAAACTCATCTATCTTCTCATTAACTCTCTCCCTGTTAATAAAAGAAGCTTCTCTGAATAGGAGGAAAGTGAAAGAAATAGTTAAACTCAGCTGATTTTAAGATGGAGTCTGTGTTGGGCACAGAATAGAAATTTAAAGAATATGTACCACCCTAAAATATACATATGCATATATATATATATATATATATATATATATATATA
>NW_019154142.1:5165022-5177295 GCF_002288905.1 Enhydra lutris kenyoni | reverse complement strand
TATATATATATATATATATATATATATATATATATATATATAACCTTGACTTTGTGTAAGGTATACAACCTGCACATAAGGTGTAATGTGCAGCCCCACAAATAAAACTTCCAGAAGACATAAGGAAATCATTCCTTTGATTCCCATTCAGATTTCTCTCTAAAAACTAGCCACATTATGAACTTTATGTCTAAGAATACATTTTGTTAGCGGCTATAGATGGTTAAACAAAACAAACAACAATGGGCACCCGGGTAGCTCAGTGGGTTAAGCCTCTGCCTTCGGCTCAGGTCATGATCTCAGAGTCCTGGGACCAAGCCCCGCATCAGGATCTCTGCTCAGCAGGGAGCCTGCTTCCCTCTCTCTTTCTGCCTGCCTCTCTGCCTACTTGTGATCTCTCCCTCTCTCTGTCAAATAAATAAATAAAATCTTTGTGTGTGTGTGTGTGTGTGTGTGTGTGTGTGTGTGTGTGTGTGTGTAAATAAATAAAATCTTAAAAACAACAACAACCACAACAAAAAAAAAAAGCCCCTCTATACAAGTGTCATCTGAAGAAAGTTCATAAATGGTTTTATGAGTTCACAGAAAGTAGTAGTTATCATACCTGGCACACAAAAGGGAAAAATGTTTCTATTAAAAAAAAAAAAAAAATTAAAGAAGCATTGCCCAGGAAAGGTATGTCACATTATTTTCTTAAAAAGTAACTCATTAAGAAGGTCTCTATAAAAACATATTTTACAAATATGTGGGATGTGTTTGTTTCTCTACTGAAACAAGAACTAACTTGAGAGAAGGGCATATTAACACATTCTGAAAAGAGAGGTAATTAACATATTGGAAACTAACATTTTTGGCACATGGGACCTACAGCAAGAATGTCTATCCTCGAGTCATGAGTCATGGACTAGGCTGCCTCTATTGTGAAACAATCTTTCAGTAAAAGGAGCAACAGGGAAGAATACAGCAGATGAATAATGACTTGGACAACTTCCCAGGAAGAAATCATCATGAAGCTAGGTCTGAGACAGCTAGACAGTAGATACTATACATTATGCTAATACTCTCTTTTCTTAATCACCCCTACTGTTTAGTTAACAGCAGACGTTGAAATTCAGTCTTTAGTTCTGTCTAAAGTTTTCTATTTGGTATGGATTTTAATGATACTGAATAAAATTATACAACTTGTTCTTAAATTTTGTGAATTATTTAATGCATCATTATAAATTATTTGTGATGACATTCGTGAAGAGTTCTCACCTGTCACATACCCACCCCAGCACACACACACAATGACACCAGAAGGCAACACTCTGCTTTACCTTCTGCTGAAAAGTCTGCTACCTCCAACGCTTGAGGTCCATACACGAAGCCCTCCTGGTATCTATGAACACAGCAGAGGCAAAAGGCAGAGAAGTTTATGTAGATTTAAAGTTACACTGCCCAAAACACAAAATGCCAAATGCCTATCATAAGTCTATATATCTGCCAAGGAAATTGGATTTTAGATTTGACAGCGAGCACATCAATAATATATTGATAATATTCAGAGTTCATTATATATTAGGTAGCTAATTATGTAGAAAAAAGTAAAAGTGGAGCCTTAATTAATGTATACTCCCACCAACAGAAGTGATTTATAGTCTCTGAAATACTAAAAGAGCAACAAGTATGAACTCATATATGGACAAAGCACAGTTTAATTTTTTAAATTATGTGAGAGATGGGGCACCTGGCTGGCTCAGTCGGTACAGGATGCAACTCTTGATCTCAGGGTGGTAAGTTCAAGCCCCACGTTGGGCACTGGATGTACTTGAAGATAAATAAATAAATAAATATTAAAAATAAAATTATGTGACGAGCCAATACACACATAAGAATATGAAAGAAATTACGTAGAAAAATATTCTTCACAAAATGGAGTGTGATAGACCCTACAGCTCAAGGTAAATTCCGTCTTAGGACATGAGTTTACTGGGGATACTGGAAAAAAACAACCGGAAACAGACCTGGAAGAGGACAAGGTAGAAGAAAAAGGGAAAAGTAGAACCGAAAAGATATTCTAATGCCAAGTTTGACAGTAATTTTGAAATGAGCAAGGTACTACACACGCTAGGCAGTAAGGGGAGAAATCTACCTTGTTCCAATATTACAAAATAAATATAAGCATGAAACATGAAAAGCTCTTCAGAAAACTTCCATGTAAAAAACTAAGTATGTCATCAGGTAAAGTATTTAGAACTCAGATTTCATCTCATTCTTTTCTAATGATAGGGATAAAAGATTGTAAAATGCAGCTTGGGTATGAGGGAATCAGATAAATTTTAGCAGCTATTAAATTTAAAAGAGGGCAGATGTTATCTTTATGTAATATTTAGAGATCCTTAAAAATGTCATCAAATAATTAGGAAAGAAGATACAAACTATTGTCTTAAAACATGGTATGTCAAGAAAGAAACATAGCATTACAAAACATTGGCCCTAAAGTCAGGTGGCTTGAGTTCAAGTTCCAGATAAATCATTCAGTTGCTTTGCAACATCAGGCAGCCCACTGAATTTCTTAGTACAATCGGAGTTGTTCCATGAGGGCTCCTTTACCATCTCACAGATTTACAAGTAATATCAAAAGAAAAAAGATTTTAAAAATCACAGAATGCTATATTTTGTAAGAATTTAAATCAGTGCATTTGACTTAAATTAACAACTTAATAAAAGTGGTCATATAGGGGCACCTGGGTGGTTGAGTCAGTTAAGTATCTGCCTTCGGCTCAAGTCATGATCCCAGAGTCATGGGATCGAACCCCACATCAGGCTCTCTGCTCAACAGGGAGTCTGCTTTCCCCTCTCCCTCTGCTGCTCCCCCTGCTTGCACTCTCTCTCACTCTCAAATAAATAAATCTTTAAAAAAAAGAAAGAAAAAAGTGGTCATACAGAGGGAATACAGAGTGCCAAGCCAAGGAATTTGGAGAACTGGATGGGGAAGATGGCCCAAAGCCAAAAAGACTGAGTTGGCCAGAAGAACCTAGAGTACTTGTCAGAACTAAATGGCAGCCAGAAAGGTCACCGTCCCCAAGAGAGGGTTGTATCATATTACTGATTTAGCATTTTGCCCGGCACTATCTGCCTCGGATTTATCTTCTCTTAGGTCCCAAACAATCTTAGAGACTGCGCCCTTCTTTAAAGTGCTGCTTGTGACTGTCTAAACTAACTGACAGGATCTGAGACACAGGAACTACCTGCGTATTGTATATATTTCTAAAAACCAAACAGATAATATCCCACCCGATAAAATAATAATGGCTGCAAAGTCTTCTATGGAACGTATGATGTGCCAGACACAATTCTAAGAGCTCCACGGGCATGAGATCATTTGGTCTTCATAACTTGGAGATTTTACCCTCACTTTACAAATAAAGAAACTGAGACCCAAGACCTTAAGAAGTTTGCTTAAACGTACACAGCCATGGGGCACCTGGGTGGCTCAGTTGGTTGGGCGACTGCCTTCGGCTCAGGTCATGATCCTGGAGTCCTGGGATCAAGTCCCACATCGGACTCCCTGCTCGGCAGGGAGTCTGCTTCTCCCGCTGACTTCTCTCCTCTCATGCTCTCTCTCTCTCTCTCAAATAAATAAATAAAATCAATTAAAAAAAAAACACACACACACACAGCCAGAAGTAGCAGATGTGCAATTCGAACACACTACTTCAAGAGCCACACTCTTCGTCACTGTGTCATACAGTCTATGGAATTAAAAATCATTCAAGCCAGGCACTTATCTACTGTAAGAAACCACATAATAATAAGTATTCAATTTCTTCATAAATGTTCAATTGGATTCAGTGTAGTCAATCATGCTATATAGATCCTTTAGCATTTGCAACATTTTCCCAGAAAAGTAAAAATCAAATGATTGTTGTAGAAAATATGTAAAAAAAAAATGAGAAATGCTTATCAGCCCAGTCATGAGATAGATAGATATCTCTAAATAACAGTAAAATAATACTGGTGTTAGACTAGCAAGATTGAGTGATTTTGTTCAATTTTTTTAAATTACTGCCATGTGGGACACCTGGCTGGCTCAGTCAGTAGAGCCAGTACTCTTGATCTCAGGTTGTGAGTTTAAGACCCATGCTGGATGTGGAGCCTACTTAAAAATAAATAAATAGGGAAACCTGGGTGGCTCAGCCAGTTAAGCATCTGACTCTTGATTTGGCTCAGTTCCTGATTTCAGGGTCCTCAGAGCCCCACATCAGGCTCCCCACTCAGCAAGGAATCAGCTTGTCTCCCTCTCCCTCTGTCCCTCCTCCTGCTCTCTCTCTTTCCCTCTCTCTCTAAAACAAATAAATATTTAAAAATTAAATTGTTGCCATGTGATTATATTAACTCACTCTTAAACATTTTATAAGTTTCAAAAAAATTCAACATAATGAGATAGTACCACATGCCCATTAAGATGGCTACTACCAAATTTTTTTAAAGGAGGAAAATAAGTGTTGGTAAGGATGTGAAGAAATGGGAACCTCTGTGTACTACTGGAGAGAATGTAAAATGGTGTAGCTACAAGAGAAAACAGTATGGCAGTTCCTTAAAAAATTAAAAATAGAATTACCATATTATCCCACAATCCACTTCCAGGTAGAGCCAAAAGGATTCAAAGCAGGGATTCTCAAGGAGACATTTATTTGCCTCCATGTTCATAGCAGCATTATTCATAATAGCTAAAAAGTGGAAGCCACCCAAGTCTCCACTGGTGGATGAATGGATAAACAAATTGTGGTATACTTGGGACATACCTCCTGTAATCTCCAATGATGGAGGCACCCACTTGACTGGGAAGATCATACAAGCCCTAATGAAAGACTTGCAAACTTCTTGGAATTATCATTGTCCGTTTCACCCTCAGTCATCAAGCAAGGTTGAAAGAATGAATCGGATCCTCAAACTTAAAACTTCAAAACCTGCAAAAACTACTGGACTTCCCTGGCTAAGCAACTGCTTTTGATCTTGCTGACTGTTCCCAGTATCCCCTTTGGGAAACGAATTCATTCCACATAAGAAAATCGCCAGCAGACCAATGTCTGGCATACCACCTTCCGCTGATCCCTTGTTGCTTCGGGCTAGTATGACCAGCTACTGTAAGTCTCTAATGTCTCACGCTCAAGCCTATTATCAACAGGTAAAGCCATACCAGATCCCAATTCAAAGGATCCTGTTGGTCACAGTCTGGTGATGGTGAATTCCAGAAACATCACCAGGGGATCGCAGCCCTAAAACCTTATTGCAAGGGATCTTACCAAGTGCTCCTGATGACTGACAACAGCAAAATTAAAAGGCATTAAACCTTGGATACACATCTCACAGAAGGCTCCAGCCAACACCCACTACGTACAGACACTAGAGATCTCCAAATCAATTTGTCGAGGAAGAGAAGTAGCTGACATCAAGGTAGACTATTTCCACCCAAGATGATAGATCAAGACTTCATACTTTAACTAAACATGAAACTTTCTCCTCTTCCTTTCCTTTCCTCTAGCATTGGCCTGGAATGATTGTGCCCTCATCTTTATCTCCCAGGTCATTGCTAAGGGAGTTCTGGTAAGTAGAACAACCTTTTGTTTCAGGCTAGGAGAAAATCTAACTATACCCCTAATTTTGTTTTTTTTTTTTTTTTTTAATTTTATTTATTTGACACAGAGAGAGAGATCACAAATAGGCAGAGAGGCAGACAGAGACAGAGGAGGAAGCAGGTTCCCTGCTGAGCACAGAGCCCGATGCAGGGCTCGATCCCAGGACCCTGAGATCATGACCCGAGCTGAAGGCAGAGGCTTAACCACACTGAGCCACCCAGGCACTGCCCCCCAATTTTTTTTTTAAAGATTTTATTTATTTATTTGACAGAGAGAGAGATCACAAGTAGGCAGAGAGGCAGGCAGAAAGGGGGAAGCAGGCTCCCCGCTGAGCGAGAGCCCAATGCGGGGCTCGATCCCAGGACCCTGAGATCATGACCCAAGCCGAAGGCAGAGGTTCAACCCACTGAGCCACCCAGGCGCCCCCCTAATTTTTTTTTTAAGGTTTTATTTATTTATTTGACAGAGAGAAAGCACCAGTAGGCAGAGAGGCAGGAAGAGAGAAAGAGGAGGAAGCAGGCTCCCTGCCAAGCAGAGAGCCCGATGCGGGACTTGATCCCAGGACCCTAAGATCATGACCTGAGCCGAAGGCAGAGGCTCAAACCACTGAGCCACCCAGGAGCCCATATGCCCCTAATATTTTACAAGCAAAATGAGACATCTCATTGGAAGGTTCCCCTCAACTTACACTGCTAATTTAAAAGGGACCTAACAGGAGATAGTCATGATTCAGGATCCACTTCTTTGACAGTTCCCTATTTCCCTGGTTAGGGATAAATGTAATGAGGCTATGATCAAGAACTTCTTCATTCTTAAAATTATTGCAAAACCTGCTGCTAAAGTAATAGCTGCCCACCCCCCCAAAAAAATCCTTAGACTTTCTAGTCAAAGTTGTTCTTAATAACAGGATAGTTCTTGGTTATCTTTTAGCTGAGCAAGGAGGTGTTTGTTACAGCCAACACCAGCAGTTACACCGGGATTAACATTTCTGGGGAAGTTGAAACATCACTACTAAGATCACTCAGCAGGCCACTTGTCCAAAAAAGGTGACTCCTTCGGGGGGTCTTTCTTTGACCTACATGATTTTGACTTGTTTGGGTCTTGGGGACCATGGCTTTGAAATGCCCTGCAAACACTGGAAATTATCCTGTTTACATTAATCATAATACTCTCCCTGGCAAATTGTATTCTCACAAAGGCTCTAAGTTAAATGACTGCAGCCACTAACCACCAAGCAAATGATCTCCTCAGAAAAGGAACAAAGAGAATGACTGACTTAAAAACTGCAAACCTTAACTTGTTACTTGTGCATATCACAGAGATTAAGCAAAAAAACATCATGACCTATGAATACCACACAAAAAAACTGCAACAACTGTGGGAACTTTCCAGAGCAGTAACCAAGAGTGCTACTCATGCCTTAAATTATGAACACATCTCTCAGTTAAATCATGAGTGTGATCTCTAGGTGATAACTGTTAAAAAGAAAATCAAGGGGCGCCTGGGTGGCTCAGTGGGTTAAGCCTCTGCCTTCGACTCAGGTCATGATCCCAGGGTCCTGGGATCGAGCCCCACATCAGGCTCTCTGCTCAGTGGGAGCCTGCTTCCTCCTCTCTCTCTGCCTGCCTCTCTGCCTACTTGTGATCTCTGTCTGTCAAATTAATAAATAAAATCTTTAATAAATAAATAAATAAATAAATAAATAAAAGAAAATCAAGGGTGGGAAGGTGGCCAAGTCAGTTAAGTGGCTGAGTCTTGATTTTGGTTTAGGTCATGATCTCAGGGTCATGAGATGGAGCGCTGCCTCAGGCTCTGTGCTCAACAGGGAGTCTGCTTGAGGATTTCTCTCCCTCTGTCCCTTTTCCCCTTCCTTGCACATATGTGCACGTCCTCTTGCTCCCTAGCTCGCTCGCTCTCTCTCTCTCTCTCTCACCCACTCTCTCTCCAAAATAAATAAATCTTAAAAAAAAAAAAAAAAAAAAGAAAAAAGAAAATCACAGGCCCCCAAATGGCCCAAACTTTGTTTAAGGCCCCCAAGTCAGTAAGCCAGGGCTTAATACCAGATCTTTTTTTTTTTTAAGATTCTATTTATTGATTTGGGAGAGAGCAAGTGAGCAGGGGGAGGGGCAGGAAGAGGCAGACTCCACGCTGAGCGCAGAGCCCAACAAGGGGCTCAATCCCAGGATCCTGAGATCATGACCTGAGCTAACCAACTGGGCCACCCAGAAGCCCCTCAACCTCTAGTGTCTTAACTGGTCCATTATAAATTTTCTGACCCGCACCAATGAGGTAATATGTGCCATGGGCCTTCTCTATCCCCCAAAGGAAGATGAGGTAATCTATATAATATGCCCCCAGCCCATTCCCTTAAGGGCATGTTGTCTTGCCTGAAACTGTCCTTTCTTCTCTTTTCCTTATAACTTCCTTGCCCCACACTCTTTCCTATAAAAACTTTCCATCTTGTTCTACTCCTTAGAGCACCTCTCCACTTGCTAGATGGGATGCTGCCTGATTCATGAATCATTTAATAAAGCCAATTAGATCTTCCTTTTTTCTGACACACGCTACAACATAGATTAACCTTAAGAACATACTAGATGACATAGTAAGTCACAAAAGGGCAAATACTATGTTATTCTACTTCTATTGAGGCACCTGGAGTAGTAGACAAATTCATAAAGACAGAAAGTAGGATGGTGGTTGCCAGAAGCTAGGGGAAGGGGAGAAATGAGTTAAAAGAGAAAATGAGAAAATGATTTAAAAGAGGAAATGAGAAAAATGAGGGTTTCAGTTTTGCAAGATGAAGAGTTCTGTGAAGGATGGTGGTGATGGCACACAAAAATATGAATGTACTTCATGACACTGTACACTTAAAAATGATTAAGATGGGGGTGCCTGGGGGGGTCAAGTCGGTTAAGCGTCAGACTCTTAGTTTCAACACAGGTCATGATCTCAAGGTCGTAAGACTGAGCTCCACACTGGGCTCCATACTCAGCCCAGAATCTGCTTAAGATTCTCTCTCCCTCTTCCTCTGCCCCTCTACCTAAGGGAGAGGATCTCAAGCACACTCCACACTCCACAAGGGGCTCAATCTCATGACCCTGAGATCATGACCCTGAGATCACAACCGGAGCTGAAACCAAGAGTCACTTAACCAATGTGACACTGAGGCACCCCTACCTCATCTTTTAAAAAAGTAATACGTGCTAAGTGTATAAAACTTAAAGTATAAAGAAGAAAAATAGAAACATTATTTCCTCCCCCAGAAAAATTATAAATCCCCTTTTAATGTATATTACTACCCAGTTGAAAATGTCATGCAATTTTTTTAACATAATTTCTATTGATGCCATTTTTATCAGTGTTCATCCTCTTTAGCACCAAAATACTTAATTTTATGAAAAGCTTAGTTGGAAAGAATCTCTTTAACTCAAGGGTTAAAATAATTTAAGCATAATTTTTGCTCCCAGAACTTGAACAGAATGGTATCAAAATAATGGCTTCAGGAGAACCTGGGTGGCTCAGTCAGTTAAGCATCTGCCTTCGGTTCAGGTCATGATCCAGGGTCCTGGGATCGTGTCCAGCATCAGGCTCCCTGCTCAGCAGGGAGTCTGCTTCTCCCTCTCCCTCTGTATGCTCACATACTCTCTCTCTCTCTCTCTCTCTCTCTCTCTCTCAAGTAAATAAATCTTTAAAAAGCAATAATAATAAGGGCTTCAATCTTCTAGTTTTCCCAGAATACATTCTCTACTTAGTTACCAAACACATTCTTGCATTTCTAGACTAGCAATTAACTCTCTTCTGTAAGATACTGCAAGTATTACTACTTAGCTATTGTACTAAATTGGTCTCCCCAGCTCCATTCTCAATCCTCTTTGTGGCAGATACTGCTGGCTGTCTCTATACCCACTCTCTCTCTTCTCAGTAACAGACCCCGGCTTTATTCTGGGTCGCATGCCCCCAGGTAAAAGTGCCCCCTTTCCGGCCTTCCCAGCTGCTACAACTTGTCAATGAGCTGAAAGTAGAAGTCATGAATGTGACTTCCAGGAAAGTTACTTGAAGGGAAGTGACTTAGTGGGAGTGTGTCCGTTACTGGGACATGATGGATAGCAATCCAGTAGTGATTTTGTACCACCATGTAATGGAAGAAATGCCAAAGGACAGTGAAGCAAACAGGAAGAACCCAGTCCTTGACAATCCCAGCTTCATCTTACAAACAACTACTTGTAGCCTTCTCGTACCACCCTGCCTTTGCATAAGCTGCTTGCGATGTCCTTTTCCTCAATCTTTCTCCACCTATTCTTCAAGTCTCAGCTCTTCCAAAAAGTCTGCCTGCTGGACCTGCCACTGACACAGGCGCAGACAACACTTTCATGCACCAGCTATGAACAGACAGTCTTCCTTTTCTGTGTTCGCCTTTTCTAGGCAGGTTCTGTAGAATTTTTCAGTGATAATGTAACGTTGGTTTTCTTATCTTTGTCCCTCAGGTCAAAGTCCCTGAGGCCAGAAACCCTAAGTAATTCTTCGGCTTTCCATAGCCCTTAACACAGGGTCTAGAGTACACAGAAGTACTCAGTAAATGTAGGGTGAATGAATGAAGTTCAGAGAAACAGTCATTCGCAAGTCCTTTAAATGTAGGGTGAATGAATGAAGTTCAGAGAAACAGTTATTTGCAAGCCGTTTAAAATTGTAATATCCTCATTTTTTTTTGGTGGGCAAGTAGGCAAAGTTTATTGAGCGACAGTACAAGCTCCAGAAGAGGGAGGGGACCCACAAGGGTTGCCCATCCTCAAACATTTAAAAGCACACTGTTGCCTTCATTTCAAATCACAAAAATTCTGATATCATGGAATATATCAGAAGACATTAGGATTTTTTGCCAGTTGGTAACAGTGTACGTAATTTCCTACCTATAAAATATCATTTCTCTTCCAAAACAAAACAAGTATCTTGAGTGAATAAGTAAAGTAAATCTACACAAGTAAACAACTTGCAAGGTATTCAAGAGAAAAAAAGCAATAGAGAACATTTTCTCTCTTTACAAGATATCCTTCTAACACATACTGAGGACTATTTATGTGCCAAGCATTATACTAGGCAGTTACAGAACAGAATAATGAGCTCTTTGAAAGAGAAAAAGCCCCAAGAAACTGTGAGTGCATCTATCCCCATCTCCACGCAATGAGAAGGCTTAACGGAGATGGCCTTTAGAATTTTATTTTTAGAAGAGAGACTTTAGTTTTCCATCTTTTTATGAACTCGAGTTTGTTTTTAGGTAAGACAGAAGGAGCCAGCATCTTTTAGCACCCACTATGCAGCACCGTTCCAGGTTCCAAACATACATAATTTCAACTAAGCTTCACAAAAGTTCCGTGAGATGGTTCTTCACCTCCTTTTAAAGGCTAAGTAGTACATGATCTGTGAAAGTTAAACAGCTAGGATCTGAACTCAGAAATGTGTACCTCTAACAATGGTTGTCCATTACATGCTCGCTCTTAAACTCTTAGATATAAAATATAGGAGCCAAGAGAAAGTTACCAATAAATAACTCACCACTTAACTAAGCTTTCATATGCTTCATCACTATTTACAACATTTTGGTTGGGTGCAAGGAAGCAACTTTTTTTTTTTTTTTAAGATTTTATTTATTTATTTGACAGAGATCACAAGTAGGCAGAGAGGCAGGCGGGGGCGGGGGGGAGCAGGCTCCCCGCTGAGCAGAGAGCCCGATGTGGGGCCAGATTCCAAGACCCTGGGATCAGGACCTGAGCCAAAGACAGAGGCTTTAATTCACCGAGCCACCCAGGCGCCCCAGGAAGCCACTTTTTAAATGATGAGAAAAAAACTAACTTTGAAGAATGCCTAGCTGGCTCAGTCAGGAACGCATACAACTCCTGATCTCGGAGCTGTGAGTTCAGGCCCCACACTGGGCTGGAGCCAAATAAATACAGATAGATAGATAGATAAAACGACTGATAGAACCAAATCTATTTCCAACCTCCATCCCAAGTGCTTACACCAACTGTCCTATATTACTTATTGCTGTTTCTTCTTATCATAATTTTATACATTTTTCTTCTTCTGTATAGAATACAGAGATGTAACAATAATTTTGATTCTGTTCCTAATAGTCAAATTGCCTCCCACTGGTAGTTATGATAAAGTCTGTAATCTAAGAAGAATAAATTCTTATTTATCTCATTTTGTACACGCTATTCCTATTATAGCCTACAGTCCCACAGCTATACCAAGACACTAAATTCTTTTCTTCTAATCAAGGAAACTGATGTTTTTAAAAGGATAAAATAAGATGATGCTTTGTATCCACAGCCCACGAGATGATATTCGAGGAAGACAATGCAGAGTACTACATGTGGGAAGGGGATGGAGGAGTAAAGAAAAACAAAGCAAGGACCCTGGATAAATTTGCAGCATAGGGACGCCTGGATGGCTCAGTTGGTTAAGCAGCTGCCTTCGGCTCAGGTCATGATCCCAGCATCCTGGGATCGAGTCCGGCATCGGGCTCCTTGCTTGGCAGGGAGCCTGCTTCTCCCTCTGCCTCTGCCTGCCATTCTGTCTGCCTGTGCTCGCTCTCTCTCCCTCTCTCTCTGACAAATAAATAAAATCTTAAAAAAAAAAAAAAAAAATT
>NW_019154142.1:5048573-5164922 GCF_002288905.1 Enhydra lutris kenyoni | reverse complement strand
GCCTGCCATTCTGTCTGCCTGTGCTCGCTCTCTCTCCCTCTCTCTCTGACAAATAAATAAAATCTTTAAAAAAAAAAAAAAAAATTTGCAGCATAATTTTTCAGAGTACGAGACCTCTACCTGAAGTATTATAAATTTTCTTATCAAGTAAAAGCATAATAAAGTTAAACTTGAAAACAATGGGAATACCCACATTACTTTCCGTCCTTCTTTTAGCATGAAAATTCCAAAGTTGGCCACTTCTTTAAAAACACATAATTGGGGGGGAGGGGGAGAGGGGGGTGGGGTTATGGACATTGGGGAGGGTATGTGCTATGGTGAGTGCTGTGAAGTGTGTAAACCTGGCGATTCACAGACCTGTACCCCTAGGGCTAATAATACATTATATGTTTATAAAAAATAAATTAATTAAAAAACACATAATTGGCTTTGCCTTCCTTCAGTTTCTTCTACCACGTAACAAGTACCAACAATCAAATGGAAATTAGACACTATGTAAACTCTTCTTCTGATTATAAATTACATGAAATTCTCTTTCAAATCATAAATAAAATACAGAAACAAAGCCCAGATTTATAAAAATACGAACCAAACACATGGGAAAAAATCAGAATGTTCTTTCATTTCATTGTGTAATTGGGTCAAATGAAAGCAGCAAACAGCACTATCCAATACAGACTTCTACCCAGAGAAAAAGATAGGGAGGGCACCTGGGTGGCTCAGTTGGTTAAATGTCTGCCTTCAGCTCAAGGTCATGATCCTGGGGCCCTGGGATCGAGTTCCACATCAAGCTCTTTGCTCAGTGGGGAGCCTGCTCTCCCTCTGCCTCTGCCATTCTCTCTCTCTCTGTTTCTCATGAATAAATAAATAAAATCTTTTAAAAAAAAACTTTTTAAAGAAAAAGATAAGTAAAGAGGAACAGGGATAGAAACAGTTCAATAGGTACAATGGTTGAAGAGCAAATCTAAGGATTTTCATACTTTTTGTGCCACATTATACAGTCTTGGTTCTATTAAAAAGAACAAAACTATAATGTTCTTAGCTGTAATGATGATATTATGGTTATGCAGCAGAATGTGCTTATATGTGGGAGAGGCATGTTAAAATATAAAAGGCTACAGTGCCATGTTTAATCCCATCTGAAAAAGCAAGAGGGTAACATTAATGACCTAAGTCTTTCTCACCCGGGAACAAACGACTTAGCTCCATAAACCCTGCCCACCATTAACCAACCAATCACCTTTTAGTTAACTGGATACAGAGGATCCTTCCCTGTATCCCAGAACTCAGAGTCCATGCTAACACTGCATTACTGTGAAGATGCCAGTGGGCCAAAGTTTCACATCATGAATTCTACAGCCTTATTTCCAATGAGGAAAAACAGAACAGAATCTGGTGAAAGCAAGATCCTACTCAGAGACCTGGAGAGCCCTTAATTAGGAGTCAAAGAACCTCTGCCAGTAACTTGCCCAAGTGTCCCCTTTACCCCAGTCCAATCCCAGTTCCTCAAAATAAAAAGTTAAAGACTGCAACAAGAACTTTGTGAAATGTAAAAATTAGGCCTCAGTTACACACCAACAGAGAAGCTGCTAACCTTAAGTAATTCGAGAGAGGAACAAATAGTAAGACAAAAGGGCAAAATATAATATATAATAGCTCTTATCTGTCAAAATAGAATTGAATTCTTATGTTTACCCTCCCCTTCTAAATAAGCCTGGAATCACAGGATAAAAATAAGAACAAAGGACACACTTTCCACTAGAATGATGCCATTGGCAAAACTGCTATTTTTCCTTTTATGCCCCCTTCAAATGACCCCACAATTTGGTCCCAAGTTCTCACACCTCTGGTCCTCTCTGCCATCCATACCAGTGCAAAACTCATCATGAAATTCCCCACCATCAGTCTACACACCTAACTCTTGGCAGTGGAGATGTCTCAGGAATGCCTACATTTTATATTAATTGTCTGCACTTTACAACAAGTATGTTTCCTTTTACGGTCAGGAAAAAAAAAATTACTATTTCCATTTGGGGAACTATGACAATCTATTCCCTTTGGAATGTGTTTGGAAATAGGAATTACTCCATGTCTCCATCAGGTTAAAGGCCAAGTTCTGAAGCCAGGAACACGATGATCATGCCATGATCATTAACTTAACTTTGAAGGGGTTCAGAAATACATAAGCACAATTTACAGAGAAAGCAAATACAGCAATCTGTTAACTGTTTAATCTGGATCTGGGAATGGCAAACTACAGCCCAGGCCAAATCCTGCTGTGCCTGTTCCTGTAAATAAAGTTCTGTTGAACACTGCCATGTCCATTCCTTCACCCGTTGTTTTGGAGACTGGATGGTCTCCAAAATCTAAAGTATTTGCTGGCCCTTTACAGAAAAAAAAATTGCTAACTTCTGATCTAGACAGTGGACATACAGGTGATCATAAAAGGACTAAGTCTTTAATAAAATTCCCTGTATGTTGGGGCACCTGGGTGGTTCAGTCGGTCAAGTGTTTGCCTTCGGCTCAGGTCATGACCCCAGGATCCTGGGGTCGAGCACTACATTGGGCTCCCTGCTCAGAGAGGAGCCTGCTTCTTTCTCCTGCTTCTCCCTCTCCCTCTGCCTATTATTCCCTCTGCTTGTTCTTCTCACTGTCAAATAAATAAATAAAATCTTCAAAAAAAATTTCCCTGTATGTTTGAAAGTTTTTATAATCAAAAGCCGGAAATATATACAACTTTATACATGAGTCTTTTGATTTCTCAAGAAAACAGACGAATACAGAAAGAGATCTTTGAGACAGAGAGCTTGGACACAACCATAATAGTGGTATGATACTGCAAAGAGTTATTATGCAGATTTTGGTGCAAAAGGGAGAACTTTTTTTAAAACAGCATTTGATGATATCTATTTCCAAACACAGCTACCCTAGTAGAGATTTATGCTACAGAAATACGCAAGTATGAAAAGATTAATAGTGATAGCACAGCGTGTCATCTGCCAGAGCCTGTTGCAAGCACTCTACGTGTCACGCAGTCCTAAGACACAAGTTAATTTGCCCAAGTCAAACACCTAAAAACTGGTACAGATGGGATTATGAATCCAGATAATAGAACTTCAAAGTCCAATCTTAATTGCCAAACACACTGCCTTATGAAAAAAGTATAAGGAGGAAATGAATGTGAAATACCCAAAAGATGAATACAAACAGTGAATTCACAAATGAAGATGTTAAAACTCCCTGGTAATAAAATAATAATAATAATAATATCAATAAAGGTGAAATATCCTAAATGCCTAGGAATTTAGGTAAGTGGGCAAAAGCCAATGTGGGCAAGGACAAAAATAAAGAGAGAGGACTGAGCCCTTTTGATGGTACAAAATTGGCTCAACCTACCTGGAGAAAGAGTGTGACGATACAGTCCTAAATTTGAAACAGGCATACCCTGTGATCCAACAATTCTGCTTCTAAGAATTTATTTGAAAGAGATAATCAGACAAGTGGGCAAACATATGATGCATTATTCAGTGAAAAAAACTAGACACCACCTAAATATTCATAAATAGGGGATCAATATTAAAATATTGCCAATGAAATACAATAAAACAAGATGATTATACAGATCTATGTTCCTATAGATGTATAGAAAGATAACCTTATAAAGCATTTAGATTAAAAAAATAAGATTAGGGGCGCTTGGCTAGCTCAGTCCATAGAGCATGTGACTCTTGATCTCAAGGCTGTGAGCTTGAGCCCTAAACTGGGTGTAGAGATTACTTAAAAATAAAATATTTTTTTAAAAAAAGATTAAAATTACATATGTAAAATGATCTTACATTTATAAATTGTTTTTCTAAAGGCAAAATGTGTGTTTGTGTACATACCACAAATGGATAAAAAGATATCAGAAAGAAAATGCACCAAAACACTAAGTAATTATCACATAATGGGATTTTGAGTGTTTCTTACTTTCTCCCTTATAGCTTTCCTTACTATCTAATTACTTTTACAGATTGTGTACTTTTATAATTATTTTAAAAACCATAGTCAATTGCTTTTTACAGCTCAATAATCACCATCGCCTTATTAATAACACATGTATAACCATTTCCTTGTTTAGAGTATGCAGTGTATATTTAAGCAAGAAATTAAGAAGAAAAAAAAGAAATTCAGAACAGTTTGTTCTTAAGGACTTCATGATGACCTAGAAATAAAAAGATACTGAAGAACCAATGATCATCAAAATTTCATGTTAAAAAAATTAATGGCAACAGGATTAACTCATATATTATTTATAGTATAAAAGCATCACCTTCGTTAATCCTCACAATTCATAAGGAAAAGACACTGTCCTACAGATTTTTATTTTCAGACCCTAATCCTTTCCAGTTCCTCCCAAGGTATTAAAAAACTTTTTATACACATTTAGAATTTATCTGGCCCACACAAGAACTGAAATCTCCTCCAGATCTCTGAGTTCATTTCTTCTTTCGCCTCCATACGATGCATTTACCACTCATCTTACTAAACTAAAAACCACTTCTCTGTCTGACTTACTCTTCGGTCTTCGAAATTCAGTTATCATGGGATTTCCCCATACTGGGAGGGTTTCTCAAGCACCCAAACCCTCATGGATCAGTTCAGTGTCCCTCCTAGTAACCCCCACAGCATTCCATACCTAGCTATATAAAACAATTCATAGCCCTGTACTGTAATCTATTTTATTTTTTTCTCTAGATCGTAAGGAAAGGAACTACGTCTTTTATTCTCACACTACTAATTCCCAAATAGGGTTTTTCAGTCAGTGCCAAATAAATAAGTGAATAGTACTGCTAATTATGCCATATATGCCTAGTTTAGCCAAATACACTGTAGTCCTAAAAGGCTGGAACCTTGTCCCAGGTCCCCTACACTGAAAAAAAGAAAACACTGCCAGACCTACATGTAAGAGCTGAAACTACAAAATTCTTAGAAGAGAACAAAGGAGTAAATCTTTGCAACCTTAGATCAAGCAGCAGTTTCCTATTACAAGAAACAACAAAAGGCATAAACTGGACATTATCAAAATTCGAAACTTTTATGCTTCAAAGGACACCACCAAGAAAGTGAAAAAGCAATCCAAAATGAGAGAAAATATTGACAAATCATAACTCACACAAGATCCTAGTATCCAGAATATATAAATAACTCTTACACCCAACAACAATAACAAAAAGAATAAAAAGAAAACCCAACGAAAATATGAGCAAGGGAGTTGAATAGACATTTCTCCAAAAAATATACACAAATAACCGAAAAGCACAAGAAGATATTCCACATCATTAGTTATTAGGAAAATCAAAACAAAACCACAATGAAATGACAGTTCACACCGACTAAGGATGACTAAAATCAAAAAGACAAGAGGCACCTGGGTGGCTCAGTTGGTTAAACGTCTAACTCTTTATTTCAGCTCAGATCATGATCTCAGGTTATGAGACTGAGCCCCGGGTTGACCTCTGTACTCAGTGGGTAGTCTGCTTTAAATTCTTTCTCTCCCTCTCTAAAATAAATAAATAAATAAATAAATAAATAAATATTCTTAATTAAATAAAAATAAAAAATTTAAAAATAAAAGAATGATGTACAGTTGACCATAGAACACAGGTTTAAACTACATGGGTTCATTTATAGGCAGATTTTTTTCAATGAATATATGTATAGTACTGAAAATGTATTTTCTTAACAGTTTTCTTAGTAACATTTTCTTTTCTCTACCTTACTTTCTTACTTTCATATATAAAACATACAAAATATGTGCTAATCAACTGTTTATGTTACCAGTACAGCTACAGGTCAACAGTAGGCTATTCGTGGTCCAGTCTTAAAGGAATCAAAAGTTATATGCAGATTTTCAACTGCATGGGAATTGGTGTACCTAACCCTGGCATTGTTCAAGGGTCAGCTGTATTCATACATTGGACAGCATGAGTGAACTTTGAAAATACTATGCTAAGTCCAAGAAGCCAGACACAAACCACGTATAGTAGGATTTCATTTTTATGAAATATCCGTAATAGACAAATCCATAGAGCCAGAAAGTAAAACAGTGCTCCTAGGAGCTAGGAGAATGGGGAAATAGAGAGTGACTGCTAATGGGTACAGGTTTCTTATGGAATGATGAAATGTTCTAAAATTAGATAGTGGTAATGACTACACAATTCTGTGAATATACTAAAACCACTGAATTGTTTAAAAAAAAAAAAAAAAGCCTCTGCCAAGGTAGACCTAAATAAATATCTCACTGATGAAAATGGCAGTACTTATAAATCAATATCTTAGGAAGTTCTCATTACCTTTATATAAGACTTTTTACAGATAAGAATGTTGGGGTAGGAATTAGAAAATAACAGAAATATACCAGACACTGAAATATGCCATGTGATCTTAAGGGAGGCATTAATATTTCTGGACTTATTTTAAGGCAAGTGATTTGAACAAGATATAAGATTCCATGAAGTGCTAAACACTTGTGTTTTTACTGCGAGCAATAAGTACATCCAGGAAGAAAAATTTTTTTTTTAAGATTTTATTTATTTAGAGAGACGGGGGTGGGGGTGGGGGTGGGGGTGGGGGGTGGGCCATGTGCAAGCAGGGGGAGGGGTTGGGGGAGAGGGAGAAAGAGAAACCCAAGCAGACTCCACACATGGAGCCGATGCAGGACTTGATCTCACAACCTAGAGATCATTACCTTAGCCGAAACCAAGAGTCAGTCATTCAACCAACTGAGCCACCCAGGCACCCCAGGAAGAAATAGTTTTAAGTTTTTAATTAAATTATGTAAGTCCTTAAAATCCCTACTTCATTCATTCAGATCAATATAGTAATACTAGGAAACACCAGTTCACTTTGAAGTTTGTTGTTTTTTTTTTTAAGATTTTATTTATTTATTTATTTGACAGAGAGATCACAAGCAGGCAGAGAGGCAGGCAGAGAGAGAGGAGGAAGCAGGCTCCCTGCCGAGCAGAGAGCCCGATGTGGGGCTCGATCCCAGTACTCTGAGATCATGACCTGAGCCGAAGGCAGCGGCTTAACCCACTGAGCCACCCAGGCGCCCCACTTTGAAGTTTTCTGATGGTGATCTCCATTTTAAAGTCAAATAGTTCAGCCCATTTTGCTTTACGTATTCTCTCCTTTTCACTTTTACTTTTCACTTTAAAAATTCCCTCTCATGGGGCGCCTGGGTGGCTCAGTGGGTTAAAGCCTCTGCCTTCGGCTCAGGTCATCATCCCAGGGGCATCGGGCTTTCTGCTCCACAGGGAGCCTGCTCCCCCCCCCCCACCTGCCTCTCTGCCTACCTGTGATCTCTGTCTGTCAAATAAATAAATAAAATCCTTAAAAAAAAATTCCCTCTCAGAAAACTAAAATTTTAACTAAATATCCGTTGATCACAGTGCTGTTTATAATAATAAAAAGTCATAAACAACATAACTATCAATCAATAGAGTAACTCAGTAAACAAATAATGGTACATCCATACATTGGAATATGATCCTTAAAAATAAAGATAGTGATTTTCTAGGGAAGGAAGATCAGAAAGCAGACTTTATACCAACACCCTCAAGAATAACTGCATTTAGGGGCGCCTGGGTGGCTCAGTGGGTTAAAGCCTCTGCCTTACGCTCAGGTCGTGATCCCAGAGTCCTGGGATGGAGCCTCACATCCGGCTCCCTGCTCAGCAGGGAGCCTGCTCCCCCCCCCACGCCCGCCGCGCGTGCCTCTCTGCCTACTTGTGATCTCCGTCAAATAAATAAATAAAATCTTTAAAAAAAAAAAAAAAAAGAACTGCATTTAATTAATGATATTATTGGTGGAAGAGCTGTCTATGTAAAAGGTATAGATTTTCTTTAAAACAAAACCACTGGGGCACCTGGGTGGCTCAGTGGATTAAAGCCTCTGCCTTCGGCTCAGGTCATGATCCCAGGACCGTGGGATCGAGCCCCACATCAGGCTCTCTGCTCGGAGGGGAGCCTACTTCCTCCTCTCTCTCTCTCTGCCTGTCTCTCTGCCTACTTGTGATCTGTCCAAAAAAAAAATAAATAAAAATAAAAATAAATAAATAAATAAATAAATAAATAAATAAAAATAAAACAAAACCACTGCTGGGGCACCTGGGTGGCTCAGTCAGTTAAGCATTGCCTTCGGATCAGGTCATGATCCCAGGGTCCTGGGATGGAGTCCCGAGTAAGTCTCCCTGCTCAGCGGGGAGTCTGCTTCTCTCTCTGCCTCTGCTGCTCCCCCTGCTTGTATTTTCTCTCTCATATCAATCAATCAGTCAAATCTTTAAAAAAAAATTTTTTTTTAATTTAAAAAAGAAAAGAAAACCACTGCTGGAAAAGAACATTAAATGAAGTGGGAAAAAGCCAATATATAGAGAGAGATAGGTATCTATATATATTTTAAAGATTTATGTATTTATTTATTTGACAGAGAGAGAAATCACAAGTAGGGAGAGAGGCAGGCAGAGAAAGACAGGGAAGCAGGCTCCCTATTGAACAAAGCGCCCGATTCAGGCCTGGATCCCAGGCCCTGAGACCATGACCTGAGCTGAAGGCAGAGGCTTAACCCCTGAGCCACGCAGGCGCCCGCCATTATATATTTTTTAACTGAAAATTCAGGTTACTAAAATTGTGTGGAATACAATCACATTCTTGAGAAAAGAAAAGCTTATATTATCCAGAAAAACATACAGAAAAATGTATACCATACCATTCATAGTGTTCATCTATGAATTACTTTTTTTACTTATCTTTTTTTTCCAGCTTTTAGATATAACTGACGTATAACATTGTATAAGTTTAAAGTATACAATGTGATGATTTATGTATGTATTGGGAAATGATTGCCATACATCTATAGTTAACACATCTATCATCTCATAGAGTATGTGTGTATGTATGCTTATCTCTTTTTTCCAATTTTTCTTAAACATGTTCTATTTTAATGAAAAATTTTAATCTGGGGTGCCTGGGTGGCTCAGTCAGTTGAGTGTCCAACTCTTGATTTCTGTTCAGGTCATGATCTCAGGGTTGTGGGATCAAGCCCCATGAGGGGGTTCCATGCTCAGCATGGAGTCTGCTTGTCCCTTTCCCTCTGCTCCTCTTCTGCTAGTGCTGACTCTCTTTTTCAAATAAATAAATAAAAATCTTTAAAAATATAAAAATGAAAAATAATCTAATAAAAAATAAGGTTCTCCTGTTTTATATGTTTTATTTTGAAGGATTAAAGTAAAATAGCCCATCAAAGAACCCATTTCTCTTTTCTAAAACAATAAAGTTTATAACAACTCATTGTAAATGGGGAGGAAAATTCTAGCTCCCTACTAACCCTAACAAGATTAATCCTTTTCCCAAAACTAAGGTGACTATAATTTTTACTCAGTACCTACCTATTTGTTAATTTAATCTAAAGGGAAATTTAGCATGGAAATCCCCTTAATATATCTGGAGAATAATTAAACCAATACATGTTAGGGATTTTTATACATTATGGTTTAATTACCCCTCACAGCAACCACATGAGAGAGTAATTTATTGCCATACAAAATTTAACAGGTGGGGAAATTAAGGTTCAGAGTTATTACCAAAATCTCAAAGCTAGAGAGTACTAGCTCAAACTTGAGGGGTTCCAGTTCCAAGGTTTCCTGACACCACATTTGTGCCTTTCATTTCTATGTATATTTATTGAGAATCAGAAACAAAAACCCCTCAGTGAGAAGGGACATTCAAGAAGTTATTTAAGAAGGAATAAGCTGGGGCACCTGGGTGGCTCAGTGGGTTAAGCCTCTGCCTTCAGCTCAGGTCATGGTCTCAGGGTCCTGGGATCGAGCCCCCCATCAGGCTTTCTCTGTTTGCTTCTCTGCCTACTTGTGATCTCTCTCTCTGCCAAATAAATAAATAAAATCTTAAAAAAAAAAAAGAAAAGAAAAGAAGGAATAAGCTTTATTTAAATCATTTGGACTCAAAAATACTTTGTTTATTCAAATACCTTTGTAATGGAAAATGTTTTTCTGATAAAAGTACTGAATTTATAACCCCAATATGGCCTAGAGCAAAGATCACATGTAAAATTTAGTATTACTAAATTCTGTTCTCATTTAAGTCCCAAATTTCTCTGTTGTGTGTAGCCATAATGTCATATGGCTCTACTTAAAAGCCCATCTTTATCCATCTAATTTTAAGCTTTATATGGACTTGAGGATCTACAAAATTTGTTTTGGTTAATTATGGAAAATCTTTATATAATATGGGAGACAGTGACAGTTCACAAATTAATCATTAAGTACTTGGGTGATAGCTAAGCTTTGTTAAAAACAACAGGCCCAAATGGAATCACTTATGCTAAGCTGCCTATCACCCAACCTAGCTCTATTTAATTAGTTTAGGCTCTCCCAGAAATGGAAACTTGAACCAGTCAAGAATCTCTATTCAGCATTAGTTAGAGATAATCTGCCTGATAGACCCTGCCATGCCCTAAAGGAAAGTAACCTTGCCAAAACCAATCTGCTTTTTTGTCTACTAGAACTTTCTTGTTCCCTCTCCATTTGGCCTCTAAAAGTCTTCATTTTGTACAGCTCCTAAGAGCTCCTTTCTATCTGCTAGATTGGATGCAGCCCAATTCATGAGTTGTTGAATACAGTCAATAAGATCTTTCAAATTTATTTGGTTGAATTTTGTTTTTTTAACAGTTAAAAATGAATTCAAAGGTTTCTTTCTCCTTCACCACCTCAAAGTGAACTCTTCTTCCACAATGTGTCACAGATTATTATCAACTAGCTTCCCAAAAACCACTCACAGTCTGCTTTTCCTTTGCCTTCTGCTACACTAGAGAAGGCACTTGCTTACCACTTGGTTGGCACAGCCCCTTTTGTCTTTCAACTTTTGCCTCTTCCCCTTGCTTCCTGCCTAGAACCTGGAATCAGTACCTGGAGATTCAAAACCATCTGACCATGTGTACAAAAACCACAAAACAAAGGGAAGGAGGTGGATCTCTTGTAATATTATTGGCTAGCTGCACCAGCACAGTACTCTCCAACTCTGGACTTTTTGATACAAAAGAAAACAAATGCCTTACTTGTTTAAGTACATTACTGATTGGTTTTTCTGTCACATGAAGCAACAATTGACACAAAAACACACATTAGCATGTGTTCTTTCCAGAATGTAAAGGACGGCTAGATCTACCCCTCTTTCCAGCAGTTTGAAATTTTTTTTAATGCTTTTTGACCATTTCTATATGTAAAACACATCATACGGTTTTCTTCAACACACAAGTAGGAAAAATGTGGATGCTAAGATTATATAAATACATAGTTTTCCAAGGGGAGAAAAATGCTTTTCATATGTCAAAAATATTTATTAACTATAAACTGGATAAACACTGGTGATACAGATAGAAGATGAACTACAATACCTAAGAAGCTAAAGAGAGATGTAAATTGTACAGCTGACCAGACCTTTATCTGAGTTTCAGGAAAAATATAGAAAAATAGCTCTAATTCCTATCAGGCTAAGACAGAAATGATTGCACCTATCAAACTGTGATAATGAACATTCAAAGCATGAAAAGTATTTGAGTTGGCTCAGAACATGGAAGAGTAGGAGGATCCTAAGCTCCCCTAGTGCCACAGACACAACCAGGTAACACCAACACCAGCTTCAATAACCAGAAAAACAACTAGAAGACTGGCAGAACAAACTCCACAACTAAAACTGGGGAAGAGGCCACATCAAAGAACATAGGAAGGGCGAAGACACAGTCTGGGAGCAAAACAGACCTTGGTCATCCTTGATGGGGAGACAGATGGTGGCATGGAGAGAGGCATAAAAATAAGGCTTTCACGCTAATGAGGAGGACAAATCCCCATATTTGCCTTTGAAAGCAAGAAGGGCCAAATTTCATTAGTTCTTACAACAGTAGAACTTAAAGCCTGGAATTTTAAAATCTGTGGGCTCCACTTTCGCAGAGCCTGGATGATGTGAGGAAGCAGAGTCCCCACCCATAAAGAGACAGCAGACAAACAACCCATACAGATACAGTATAAAACCAGTAATTTGAAAACTGCCAGGGGCAGACAGAAGGGAGAGTGATTTGCTCATCTCAGAACATGGCCTAGAGAGAGAGAGGGATCACAGGGAGTCCCTTCCAGGAACAAAGGAGCCGGCGGGCGCTATTTCCCTCCCCCATCCCAAAGCATAAACAGCCACCTGGGGGAACTAGCACAGTGTGGACACTTACTACTTACTTTGCTTACACCAAGCCTTGGCCCCCTGCGCATTAGTGGATCCACCAGTCCCAGGCATGCTCCCCTTACTCCTGGTGCTGTGTGCCCCTCCCCAAGAAAACCAGCACAAATTACGCCATCATCCCCTCTCCTGATCACCACCCATTATAGGACCTCAGTTCTGGTTTCACCAGCACACTACCACACACCTTGTTAAAACACACCCCACCCATGCTAGGAACCAAACACTGCTCCCAATAGGCAAAGAGAGGCTCTGCAGACAACTGAACTGAAAGGAAAAGAGTCCCAGACTCAACAGCAAAGTACACACAACACACATAGGAGATATTCCTTGAAGTGCTATGCCCTGGGGAACAGGGGACACAGCACTGCAGGGCACTACAGGACCTCTTCTTCATAAAGCTATTATCATTAAGAGCAATAAAAGTAGCTGACTTTCCTAATACACAGAAACAGGCACAGAAAGTCAGACAAAATGAGGAGACAGAAAAATATTTCCCAAATGAAGCAACAGAACCAAACCACAACGAGAGACCAAAGTGAAACAGATATAAGTAATATGTCTGATAAGAGAATTTAAACTAACAATCATAAAGATACACACTGAACCTGTGTGTGTGGAGTGGAGGACATCAGTGAGATCCTTTTATAGAGATTAAAAAAGAACCAATCACAGATAAAGAACACAAGAAATGAAATTAAAAATACACTTGATGGAATAGCAGTCTAGATAAACCAGAGGAACAAATTAACAACCTGGAAGACAGAGTAATGGAAAGTAACCAAGCTGAACAAAGGAAAGGGAAGAAAATTATGCAAACTGAGAATAGTCTTAAGGAACTCAGTGACTCCATCAAGCATAGTAACATTCACATTATTGGGATCTCAGAAGAAGAGACAGAAAAGGAGGCAGAAAATTTGGGGCGCCTGGGTGGCTCAGTGGGTTAAGCCTCTGCCTTCAGCTCAGGTCATGATCCCAGGTTCCTGGGATCGAGCCCCACATCGGGCTCTCTGCTCACCGGGGAGCCTGCTTCCTCCCCTCTCTTTGCCTGCCTCTCTACTTGTGATCTCTCTCTCTGTCGAATAAATAAATAAAATATTAAAAAAAAAAAAGAAAGAAAGAAAAGGAGGCAGAAAATTTATTTGAAGAAATAATAGCTAAAAACTTCCCTAATTGGGGGAAGGACACAGATATCCAGACACAGAAGGCACAGAGATCACCCAAAAATTAAACCAAAGAAGTCCATATCAAGACATATAGCAATTAAAATGGTAAAAAATAGCAATAGAGAAAAAAATTTTTTAAAGATTTTATTTTTTTATTTGACAGAGATCACAAGTAGGCAGAGAGGCAGGCAGAGAGAAAGGGGGAAGTAGGCTCCCCGCTGAGCAGGGAGCCCAATGTGGGGCTCGATCCCAGGACCCTGAGATCATGACCTGAGCTGAAAGAAGAGGCTTTAACCCACTGAGCCACTCAGGCGCCCCAGAGAAAATTTTTTAAAGCAGCAAGAGAAAGGGGTGCCTGGGTGGCACAGTTGCTTGAGCATCTGACTCTTGCTTTTGGCTCCAGTTGTAGTCTTGGGTCATGAGATCGAGGCCAGCATCAAGATCTGTGCTCATCTGCTTGGGACTCTCTCTGCCTCGGCCCCTCCTCCCCCTGCTCTCTCTTGCTTTCATAAATAAATAAATAAATAAATAAATAAATAAATCTTTAAAAAAAAAAAAAAAAACAGCAAGAGAAAAGAAGACAGTTACATAAAAGGGAAACCACATAAAGCCATCAGCAGATTTTTCAGCAGAAACTTTGCAGGCCAGGAGAGAATGGCATGATATATTCAAAGTGCTGAAAGGGAAAAATCTGCACCCAGGAATACTCTATCCAGCAAGGCTATCATTCAGAATAGAAGGAAAGATAAAGAGTTTCTCAGACAAAAACTAAAGGAGTTTATGATCACTAAACCAGCCCTACAAGAAACATTAAAGATGACTCTTTGAATGGAAAGGAATGACCATAAGTGAGAGTATGAATAGTAAAAAACACAAAAGCAGTAAAAACAAATATTTCTGTAAAAATCACTGAAGGAATTCATAAAGTAAAAGGACACAAAGGGCACCAGGCTGGCTCAATCAGTAGACCATATGACTCTTGATCTTGGGATCATTTGTTCAAGCCCCATGGTGGGCGCAGAGTTTACTTAAAAAACAGCAAAAGAAGTATATAAAATACAACACCATATACCTAAAACATGATGGGGGGAGGAGTAAAGAATGGGTTTAAATTTAAGGAAACATCAGATTAGTATAGACTGCTAAATGCAGAAGATGTTGTATATAAACCTAATGGTAACCCCAAATCAAAAACCAGTAATAGACATGCAAAGAATAAAGAAAGGAATTCAAGTATATCACTAAGGAAAGCTAACAAACTATGAAAGAGAGCAAGAGAGAAAAGAACCAGAGAAAATCTATAGAAACAACCACAAAACAGTAACAAAATGGCAACACATATCTATCAGTACTTTGTAAATAGACTAACCACTCCAATCAAAAGAAATAGGGTGAGGGAATGGATAAAAAAGCAAGACCTATCTATATCCTGCCTACAAGAAACTCATTTCAGACTGAAAGACACCTGCAGATTGAAAGTGACGGGATGGAGAAACATTTATCGTGCAAGTAGATATCAAAAGAAAGCCAGGGTACCAACATTTTTTTTTTTTTAAGATTTTGTTTATTTATTTGTCAGAGAGAGAGAGAGAGCAAGCACAGGCAGACAGAGTGGCAGGCAGAGGCAGAGGGAGAAGCAGGCTCCCTGCCGAGCAAGGAGCCCGATGCGGGACTCGATCCCAGGACGCTGGGATCATGACCTGAGCTGAAGGCAGCTGCTTAACCAACTGAGCCACCCAGGCGTCCCGGGTACCAACATTAATACTGGACAAAATAGGCTTTAAAACAAAGACTAACAAGAGACAAAGAAGGACACTATATAACACTAAAGACAACAATACAACAAGAGGATATAACAATTGTAAATTTTTATGCACCCAACGTGGGAGCAACCAAATACATAACACAGTTAATAACAAATAAAGGAAATAATCCATAGTAATACAATAATAGCAGGGGATGTTAACACCCCATTTACAATGATGAACAGATCACCCAAACAGAAAATCAACAAGGAAACAGTGGCATTGTACATGTGCTGCCAAAGCGAGCAAAAGGAAACAGTGGCTTTGAATGACACACTGCACCAGATGGATTTAACAGACATATTCAGAACATCCCATCCTAAAACGGTGGAATACACATTCTTTTCAAATGCACATGGAACATTCTCCAGAATAGATCACATATTAGGCTGCAAAACAAGTCTCAACAAATTTTTAAAAAATCAAAGTCATACCATGCATCTTTCCTGATCACAATGCTATGAAAGTAGAAATCAACCAGAAGAAAAAATCTGGAAAAACCACAAATAACATGGAAGTTAAATAACATGCTACTACACAATGAATGGGTCAACCAAGAAATCAAAGAAGAAATCAAAATTTATATGGAAACAAATAAAAATGATAACACAACAGTCTAAAATCTTTGGGATACAACAAGTGGTTGCAAGTGGGTAGTTTACAGCAATACAGACCTACCTCAAAAAACAACAAAAATCAAATAACATAACCTTCACTTAAACAAGATACAAAAATAAGAATAATTAATCTTTAACAAAGGAGGAATTGTATAATGGAAAAAGTCTCTTCAACAAATGGTTTTTGGAAAACTGGACAGCAACATGCAAAAGAATGAAACTGAACCATTCTTTCACCATACACAAAAATAAACTCAAAATGGATTAGACCTAAATGTGAGACCTGAAACTATAAAAACCCTTGAACATAGGTAGTAATTTTTCTGACATCAGCTACAGGAACATTTTTCTAGCTCTGTTTCCTAAGGCAACGAAAAATAGCAAAAATAAACTATCAAGACTAAAAATAAAAATTTTCCATACAGCAAAGGAAACAATCAACAAAACTAAAAGACAACCTAGTGAACGGGAGAAGATATTTGCAAATAATATATCCAAAAAAGGGTTAGTATCCAAAGTATATAAAGAACTAATGTTACTCAATACACAAAACACAAATAACCTAATTAAGAAATGGGCAGAAGATATGAATAGACGTTTCCACAAAGACATACAGATGGCCAATAGATACACAAAAAGATTTTCAACATCACTTATCAGAGAAATGCAAATAAAAACTACAATGAGATAACACCTCACACCTGGCAGAAGGACTAAGAACAAAAACACAAGTAACAACAAGTGTCAGTGAGGCTGTGGAGAAAAAGGAACCCTCTTCCACTGTTGGTGGGAATGCAAACCGGTGCAGCTACTATGTAAAACAATATGGAGGTTCCTCAGAAAATTAAAAATAGAATCATCCTACAATCCAGTGATCACACTACTGTGTATTTACCCAAAAAATACAAAAACACTAATTCAAAGGGATACGTGCAACCTTATGTTTAGTGTAGCATTATTTATAATAGCCAAACTATGGAAGCAACTCAGGTGTCCATCAGTAGATAAATGGATAAAGAAGATGAGGTACACATGCACACACATACACAGAGAGAGTATTATTCAGCCATAAAAAAGAATGAACTCTTGCCATTTGCAACAACATGAATAGAGCTAGGGAGTACAGTGCTAAGCAAAATAAGTCAGTCAGAGAAAGATAAATACTATATTATCTTATCTTACTCATATGAGGAATTTAAGAAACAAAACAAACAAGCAAAGAAAAAAGAAAGACAAACCAAGAAACAGACTTTAAAGTTTTTATTTTAATTCCAGTTAGTTAACATACAGTGTTCTTTTAGTTTCAAGTGTACAATGTAGTGATTGAACAATTCCAGTGCTCATCATACTTCTTAATCCCCATCACCTATCGAAATAGATTCTTAACTACAGAGAACAACTGATGGTTCCCAGAGAAGAGGTAGGTAGGAGGATGGGGAAAATAGAAGATGGAGATTAAAGAGTACACTTATGATGAAAAAATAAAATGATTTTTAAAAAAAGAAAAAAGAATCTTTAGAGCTACTGAAGATGAAAAAAGAGGGGCACATGTATACTGTATGTGATGGTGAATGAAACTACATAGGAAAAGCAATTAGGAAATATCTATTAAGAGCCTTAAAATGATTAATATACTTTGACACAATGAATTTCTTTATAAGATTACTGTAAGAAAGAATCAGATATATGAACCAAAATTTACATACTAAAACATCTATTAGTCTTATCTGTAATATCAAAATACTGGAAAAAACTTAAATGTTCAATAATTAAAAAGAGTTAACTAAAGCATTACAAATCCACATGATAGAAGAATATAGACATCAATTATAAATCAAGTTTTCAAAAGAAATTTAATAATATGGATAAACATTCTTTACATCTTAAATAAGAGGATCCCAAACAACTTATACAATCTTAGTTATCTTACTAACTTGTTCATGATGCCTCTAGGTCAAGAGATACCTAATAATTCCAGAATGGAGTTTCCTCAAAAAGGTAAAAATAGAACAACCATATGATCCAGAAATTCCATTTACTGGTATATAGCCAAAAGAAATGAATCACTATCTCAAAATTGAATTGCTAAACACAGCAGCATTATTTACAATAGTCAAGACATGGAAACAACCTAAGTATCCATTGGTGGATAAATGGATAAAGAAAACATGGTATGTATATACAATGGAATATTTTTTATTCAGCCATAAAAAAAGAAAGAATCCTGCCATTTGTGACAATACAAATGGACCTTGAGAGTATCATGCCAAGTAAAATAAGTCCGAGTGGGGCACCTGGGTGGCTCAGTTGGTTAAGCGACTGCCTTTGGCTCAGGTTGTGATCCCGCAGTGCCAGGATCAAGTCCCTCAACAGGCTCCCTGCTTGGCAGGGAGTCTGCTTCTCCCTCTGACGTCTCTCCTCTCATGCTCTCTCTCTCTCTCCCAAATAAATAAATAAAATCTTTTAAACAATAAAATAAGTCATAGAAAGGCAAACACTTTATCATCTCACTTATATGTGGAAACTTTAAAAACTAAAATAGAAACAGAGAACATATTGGTGGTTACAGGAGTGGGAAGGTGGAGAAGAAAATTAAAAGTAGTCAAAACGTATAAATTTCCAGCTATGCGATAAATAAGTTGTAGGGATGTAATGTACAGCCTGATGACTATACTTAACAATATTGT
Source organism: Enhydra lutris kenyoni (assembly GCF_002288905.1). Classification (NCBI taxonomy): domain Eukaryota; kingdom Metazoa; phylum Chordata; class Mammalia; order Carnivora; family Mustelidae; genus Enhydra; species Enhydra lutris. Next base: position 5,146,363 of record NW_019154142.1, on the reverse strand, counting down.
ATTGTATATTTGACAGCTACTAAGAGAGAAAATCTTAAATGTTCTCATCACATGAAAAAAAAATTGTAACTATGAAGTAGTGGATATTAACTAAACTTAAGATAATCATTTCACAACATATACATGTATCAAATCATTATGCTGTACAACTTAAATTAATACAGTGTTGTATGTCAATCACATCTCAATAAAACTGAGAGTGGAAAAGGAGAAACCCAGAATGAGAGAACTACTTTACAGCCACTAGAATGGCTAACAAACAGAAAATAGCAAGTGTTGGTGAGGATGTGAAGAAATCAGAACCCTTATATACTACAGATGGGAATATAAAATGGCACCGCTACTGCAGAAAACATTTGGCAGTTCCTCAAAAAAGTTAAATATAGAATTACCATATGACCCAGCAATTACACTCCAAGAGAACTGAAAACATGCTAAAACAAAAACTTCAGGGGCGCCTGGATGGCTCATTGGGTTAAGCCTCTGCCTTCGGCTCAGGTCATGATCTCAGAGTCCTGGGATCAAGCCCCACATCGGGCTCCCTGCTCAGCGGGGAACCTGCTTCTCCCTCCCTCTCTGCCTGCCTCTCTGCTCCTCGTGAGCTGTCTCTTTCTCTGAAATAAATAAACAAAATCTTAAGGGGAAAAAAAAAAAAACTTCACAAATGTTCATAAAAGCATTACTCACAATAGCCAAAAAGTGGAAAACCACCCAAATTTCTGAGTGGATAAATGGACAAACAAAATGTGGTACATCTATACAATAGAATATTATTCAGCCATCAAAAAGTACTGAAGTACTGATATTCATCACAATATGGACAAACCTTGAAAATATGCTAGGGGCACTTGGATGGCTCAGTCAGTTAAGCGTCCAACTCTTATTCCAGCTCAGGTCATGATCTCAGGGCTGTGGACTCAAGCCCTGTTTCCTGTGGCTGGCTCCACGCTCAGCAGGGAGTCTGTAGGAGATTTTCTCCCTCTGCCCTCCCCCCACACATGCATGTGCTCTCTCAAATAATAAATAAATCTTTTTTTTTTTTTAAGAAAAAAGAAAAAAGAAAGAAAATATTATGCTAAGTAAAAGAAATCAGCCACAAAAAGCTCCAGTGTATGATTCCATTTACATGAGATATCCACAATAGGCAAACCCATAGCAGAAAGCAGTTAGTGGTTACCAGTATCCAGGGGAGGGGAAATCTGAGTGATTGCTTAACAGGCAGGCACGGATTTCCTTTTGGTGTAACAAAAATGTTCTAGAACTATCTTAACTTCTTTAGTAAGGAACAAAGTAGTGGTAGTGGTTGCACAATGTTACAAATGTACTATAACTCACTGAACTGTAAAACTTTGAAATGATGAACTTTATGTTCATCAATCAAAATGTTTATTGTATCTTTATGAGATGACAGAATGAACTAAACATATTATGGTAAATCATTTCACAATATATATAAATAAAACCATTATACTATACACCTTACCATTATGTTATACATTTTTTTTTAAGTTTTATTTATTTAAGTAATCTTTATACCCAACGTGCAGCTCAAACTCATGACCCCAAAATCTAAAGTTTCCGGGATGCCTGGGGGTCTCAGTTAGTTAAGCGTCTGCCTTCAGCTCAGGCCTCGATCCCAGGGTCCTGGGATCGAGTACCGCATTGGGCTTCTTGCTCAGCAGGAAGCCTGCATCTTCCTCTGCCTGCTGCTCCCCCTGCTTATGTGCTAATAAATAAATAAAATCTTTTAAAAAGTTAAAAATTTAAAAATTAAAAATAAAGGTATTTGCCTTTTTCCCATTAGTTATATATACTCTACAGTTTAATGTTTTACCATTTTTAAATAGGTAATATAAATATAGTAAAATAAATACGTGGATATTTTTCGTATAATGCGAGAGTATACACTTTTTTCTTTCTTTTTTTTAAATGGGGACTGGCTGTGGCCAGTTTACTTTTGTTTTATTAAGATTTTATTTATTTATTTGACACTCGGAGATCACAAATAGGCAGAGAGGCAGGCAGAGAGAGAGGAGGAAGCAGGCTCCCCGCCGAGCAGAGAGCGCGACGCCGGGCTCGATCCCAGGACCCTGGGATCATGACCTGAGCCGAAGGCAGAAGCCTTAACCCACTGAGCCACTCAGGCGCCCCGAGTATACACTTTTTTCAAAAGGTCTTCCTCTCAACCCTATTTTTCTTCCCGTAGACAATCACAATTAGCAATTTGTTATGATACTTCCAGTCTCGGTTTTTGCAGCCTGAGATTACATCTCATTTAATCCTGTATACTCATTACCTATGGCACAATACTTGGCTCAAGGAAAGGAATCAAATGATAAATACTAAACAAGGGATAAATGAATGGATACCAAAAAAATGAAGACAGATGAAAAGAGATAATAGACGGACAGAAGAAAGGCAGGTGGAGGATGGATGGATGGAAATTTGGACAGAGAGAGGTTGATGTGAACAGATGGATGATGTTGATGTGAACAGATAGATGTTGTTGAGAATTTACTATTATATTAAAGTGACAGTAAAACCAATATAATTTCTAATATGTGAAAACAGAGGGGCACCTGTCAGTTAAGTGGCTGCCTTTGGTCAGGTTACAATTCCAGGATCCTGGGACTGAACTCCACATAGGGCTCCCTGCTCAGTGGGAAGCCTGCTTCTCCCTCTCCTTCCGTCCCCCAGCTTGTACTCTCTCTCTCTCACTCTATTTGAAATAATAAACTATTTAAAAAAAAAAAAAGCATTAAGAAAAACAGAAAAATGTTTCCATTATCTTGGTCTAGCACTCAGATTATAAGAAAAATATAAAAGAGGAAAAGCTAAAAACAGCACATGGTTGGGGTGCCTGGGTGGCTCAGTGGGTTGAAGCCTCTGCCTTTGGCTCAGGTCATGATCTCAGGGTCCTGGGATCAAGCCCCACATCAGGCTCTCTGCTCGGCGGGGAACCTGCTTCCCTCTCTTTCTCTGCCTGCCTCTCTACCTGTGATCTCTGTCAAATAAATAAATAAAAATCTTTTTAAAAATTAAAAAATAAAAACAGCACATGGTACATGCAAAAAAAATTACTTCAGAAACACTAGAAACAAGCTAAATATTAATAAGGAATTTATTTACTTTATTAAACCAATGCCCTATTAAGCTCAGGCAGTCAGACTCAGACCGAATAAAAGAATAGTAACCCCCACCAAAGACCAAATTGGTAATCTAGAAGATTAAATAAAAGAAATCTTCCAGAATATAGAGAGAAAAAAAGAATTGCAATTTTTGAAAATGAATTTAAGAGGCATGAAAGATAGGGCCTAAGAGGTCAACATTTGTTAATAAGTATATCTGAAGAAGAGAACAAGAAAGGCAACAGAGGGAGAAGAAAAAAATACTCAAATAAGTAACAGGAAATAAAAATTGCCCTAAACCAGGGCGCCTGGGTGGCTCAGTGGGTTAAGCCTCTGCCTTTGGCTCAGGTCATGATCTCAGGGTCCTGGGATCAAGCCCTGCATGGGGCTCTCTGCTCAGTGAGGAGTCTGCTTTCTCCTCTCTCTCTCTCTCTACCTGCTTCTCTGCCTACTTGTGATCTCTCTCTGTCAAATAAATAAATAAAATCTTTTTTTTAAAAAATTGCCCTAAACCAAAGACAAAAGAAAAAGGCCACTAAAAGATCCATAAGGAAGTGGCAAAGGGAGTGAAGGAGTAGGGAATGAAGCAGAAGGAATGCTACTAGACTAAGTATCATTTTTTACCTTTGAAGTTCAAATTAGATGCATACGTTACCTATTCAAAAAAAATACTCTGTTAAAGACACAGAAACATAAGCACATAAATTTAAAAAAAAAAAAGACCTACATTTTCTAGACAGAACTTTGGTGAAATTTTAGAATGCCTAGATAAAATGAAAAATCCTAGGACATTCCAAAGAGGAAAAAGCAAGCTTCCAATAAAGAAATTCCCATGAACAACAAGAAATACCAGAAGAACAGCAACAGTTTTGGATTCTAAGACAAAAATTATTCTTAATATAGAATTCTATATTCAGCCAAACTATTAATCAAGTATGAGTATAAAACACATTATCCGACACACAAGAACTCAGGATATGTACAAATCCTATACGAAAAAGCTACTCTAAAAGATGTCCTCAACTGAACCAAAACAAGGAATCCAAGAAAAATCACAAATGAGATGTAAAGAAATGCTATTAGCTAAGTAAGCTCCAGAATATTTGAAGAAAAGGCAGAATAACTTAAGAAAACTCATTAGGCCTTAATACCTGAAAGTCTGTTTTAAGATTTTTTTTTTTTTTTTTTTTTTTTTTTTTTTTGTCAGAGAGAGAGAGAGAGGGAGAGAGAGTAAGCACAGGCAGACAGAATGGCAGGCAGAGGCAGAGGGAGAAGCAGGCTCCCTGATGAGCAAGGAGCCCGATGTGGGACTCGATCCCAGGACGCGGGGATCATGACCTGAGCCGAAGGCAGCCGCTTAACCAACTGAGCCACCCAGGCGTCCCTGAAAGTCTGTTTTAAACAGCAATTACTTAATGCACAGATTACTTTTCCTTCTCCATGGGTCTTAATATACTAATTCATCCCACAATAATTTCATAATCACAGTATTTTAAGGCTATTATATGGCTTTCAGTGTTCGCTCTTCAGAATCAACTCACAGGGACACCTGGGTGGCTCAGTTGGATAAGTGGCTGCCTTCGGCACAGGTCATGATCCCAGAGTCCTGGGATCCAGCCCCACCTCGGGATCCCTGCTCAGCGGGGAACCTGCTTCTCTCTCTGCCTCTGCCTGTCACTCTGCCTGCTTGTGCTCTCTCTCTCTCTCTCTCTCTGACAAATAAATAAATAAAATCTTAAAAAAAAAATCTACTCATAGACAAAAAGCAGGGTGCTATAAAAATTATACTTTAAATATAGGCAGATAGAAAAAAAAAGTGGGAGAAATATATTACTTTCCTTTATATTCACATCAGGAAGATCACAAATATCTAAACTGACAAGTGAAGAAAAAAAATTTATGATCTAGAGTCATAAAAGTATTCACTACAAAAAATCTAAAATAACAAAGGTAATAAATTTGAACATTGAGATGGGAAAGGGGAAAACAGGAGGTAATAAGACTTCACAAAATTGTTCAGCTTTCCTAATGGAAAATCAACAAAAAACATCTGAAGTTGATAAATCAAGTAACAGAATTATAGTGGTGTCCGGGTGGCTCAGTCAGTTAAGCATCCGACTTCCAGCTCAGGTCATGAAGTCAGGGATCAAGATGGGATCAAGACGGGATGGAGCTCAGCTGGGCGTCTGCCTGTCCCTCTCCCTTTGCCCTGCCCCTCTTGCTCGCGCTCATGTGCACTCATACTCTCTCTCTCAAATAAACAAATAAACATTTTTTAAAAAGAAACAGAATTATAAGTGTACTATAGTGTTAAGAACCAGTAAAACTTAAAACAAATAGTTAACACTGGTTACCTCTGAGAAATAAGCAAAGCTTGACAGTGGACAACAAGATGGAAGGCTTTTATTTTTCATTCTATATACACTTGTACTGTTGGGAGTTTTAATCAGGTACAACTATTACTTAATAAATTTTAATAGCATAAAAATAAAAATATTTCCACTTTAACACAAATATACCATAAAGATCAAAAACTGCTGAGAAATTAGTTAACAGAACTCTGGTTTTCTAAGTTACACAACTTTACAACAAAATAACATACAATTTTTTTCAGAAAAAAGGCAGGCCAGATTTTTTTTTTTTTTTTAAGATTGCATTTACTTATCTGAGAGAGAGACAGAGCAAGAGAGCACAAGCCAGGGGAGAGGCAGAGGCAGAAGCAGGCTCCCAGCTGATGTGGGACTCCAAAGGTCTCAGGATCATGACCTGAGCCAAAGGTAGACGCTTAACCGACTGAGCCACCCAGGCGCCCCAAGGTCACTTTTTCTTTAAACTTTCACTTAAATCCAAAACAATAAGATTCACTCAGTGCTTAAGTCACTCTTAAAATGCAATTATAGGGGCGCCTAGGTGGCTCAGTGGGTTAAGCCTCTGCCTTTGGCTCAGGTCAAGGTCTCAGGGTCCTGGGATCGAGCCCCGCATTGGGCTCTCTGCTCAGCAGGGAGTCTGCTTCCCCCCTCTCTCTCTGCCTACTTGTGATCTCCATCAAATAAATAAATTTTTTAAATTGCAATTATAATAATTACACTGCAAAAGGGAAAGTGAAATAGGAAACTAACTTTTGTCAAAAGCAACATGCTTTGTGCCTCAGACCACAGGATAGTTTCATAGGTGAACTTATTTAACAATCATAAAGAAAATTATAACTTTCCTACAGAAAGATGCAACTAACCTATAAGCAAACTAACCACATGTAAAGCAAAAGTTTTACCTGCTTTTTCCAGCAGCCTTGGATTCACCTTTCTGTCCAAATGTAAATATCTACAAAACAGTTTGCCATGATATGGTTTTGGTCTGTGGTCACAGTACAAAACAAAATTAAATCCATTTCCTAATCAAGTTCTCCTTGGTAACGGAGATCATCAACCACAAAATCCACTGAAATAATATTTTTTTATAGAAAACACACAACAGGGGCTACCTGGGTGACTCAGTAAGTTAAGCATCTGCCTCCAGCTCAGGTCATGATCAAGGAGTCCTGGGATGGAGCCTCGCATCAGGCTCTCTGCTCAGCTGGGAGTCTGCCTGTCCCCCTCCCTCTGCCCTACTCATGCTCTCTCTCTCTCCCAGTCTGTCTCTCGAATGAATAAATAAATAAATAAATAAATAAATTTTTAAAAAGGAAAGAAATGAAGAAAACACACAGGGTTAAATCCTCTATAAGGAGGGTTTATTTCTCCATTAGAAAGACTCATTATATTAGAAATTAAAGATATTTTTAAGGATACCAATTATTTGAGGACTTTACAGATTTTTCTCTTTCATCCATCACTTACTTTTGGATAAGAATTCAAACCCTCAATAAAAAACTACTGCTGCACACTTGTTTCCTGAATTACATCCTGTCTCCTCTCTTGAGATTCTCTTTCATCCTGCACAATGCGAGCTCAAAAGGGCTATTACAGGAAGTGTTGAACTATCAGCTATTTATAAGTGGACAAAATCTTCAAATAGCTTTGTCAGTTACTTCTTCATGGTTCTAGACCTTAAAAACTACCTGTTTTTAGAGAAACAGTCATGTTAATGACTCAAAACATTAAAATGCTCTCTGGGGAAAAAATATCTTGTCCCTTCGTTTTGGGATTCAAAAGCAGCACTAACATTACACAGTCCCAGCATCACAAGATAACGAACAGGTTGATCTTCAAAAAACACATTAACCAAATAGCCTTACTCTCATCACTTACCACCAAGAAAATTTCAAATTGTAATATATTGCCTTCAAGTCTTCTATACTGATGTCTAAACTTCACTGTGCTACATGAGCATTTTGCAAAACGAGCACACATAATACCACATATTAACTTTTTATCCAGCATATTCAGTCCAAACATAGTACACAAAAGTAAAAATCCTTGATTCATCAATACTGACATCCATTACATCAAAAAAACCTTTCCACAGATCTACTTTTTTCCTATATGAAACTCAGGAGACATATCTTTCCCATGCTGCTAAAACAGTAACCTGCACATCCTATAGCAAACTAATGACTTAAAACTCATTTTTAGGGCCACCTGGGTGGCTCAGGCATTAAGCGTCTGCCTTCTGCTCAGGTCATGATTCCAGAGTCCTCGGATCGAGCCCCGCATCAGGTTCCCCACTGGGCAGGAAGTCTGCTTCTCCTTCTCCCACCCCACCTGCTTGTGTTCCCTCTCTGTGTCTCTGTCAAATAAATAAATAAAACCTAAAAAAATAATAATAATTTTTAAAACCCTCATTTTTATTTATGAATAATTATTAATTCTTAAAGCCTTAATTATTTCTTTTCCTTATTCTCAGCCTTCTTATCCCCATTCTTTTGAGATTTAGATCTCATATATCAGCATGCTAGCAAATCATTTCAAGCCAGTACTTCCAAAGGTAAACAGCTTACAGAAATTTTAATTAGCTACATTAATATGTGCAAAAACTGTACCTACTAGGATATTCACTGTAGTATTAGTACTAGCAAAATACTGGAAATAGCCTAAATGTCTGACCATCAAGAGGGATGGTTAAATAAATTATGTAAGTCAATACAATGGAATAGTGAAACTATTAAGAGGAACTAGGCATCTCTGCATATCGGTTATGTAATGATCTTCAAATTATATTTGTTTAAAGATAAACGTAAACTATTTATCATTAAATACACACAACCCCAAGAAAATCTAAGATGGAAAACCAAGAATGGCTGCCTGTAGAAAGGCAAAAGGGTGGGGAAAGGGAAGGCTTATGTAGTACTCTGTGTATCTTTTTATGCACATGCACTTACTACTTACTGAACACACACTTTTTCTTCTTTTTTTAACAAAACACTTTTTTGAAAAAGTGATCAGATATCCTTGCTTGTATTCACAAATTGACAGTTTTTCAGTTCAGGTATCAGTTTGCATTATCAAACTGTTTCAGCCTCAAAATCCCTCCTATAACTTGAAAGACATGAGCTTTTTCCTATTTCACTTGTCCACACCGTCATAAACACATTTTTATTAAATGGTCACCTCAGGGGCACCTGGCTGGCTCAGTCAGTGGAGCATGCAACTCTTGGTCTTGGGGTCGTGAATCTGAGCCCCACGTTGGGTGCAGAGATTACTCAAATTAAAAAAGTCACTTCATGGATTTGAAAATTGTGTTGCTAAGCCACTCATTCCAAAAATTTGAAACCTTCCCAGTCCAGTATCACAGGGAATGGCCATTTCTCAGCCACAGTAATCACATCCCTTGAGCCACATGTGGCTAGTGGCTACTATACTGTAGAGCACAGATGTATCTGCATCATTGCATGAAGTTCTACTGGACATCACTGCTCTAGACTAAGGATTGGTAAACTAAGCAGGGCAAACTACAGCCTCCAGACCAAAGTCAGCTGACCACCTGTTTTTGTAAACAAAGTTCTACTAGAACATGGCCATTCTAATTTAAATTCATTTACATATTATTTGTGGATATTTCCGCACTATAACAGCAGATTCAAGTACTTAAAACATTATGTCTCACAAAGCCCAAAATATTTAGTATCTGCCTCTTTGGGAAAAAGTTTATCTGTCACTGCTCTAAACAATCAAATTTCATTGAAACAAGCATTTATTTCCCTTGGGCTTCAAAAATAAAGTTCTGAAGGCTTGCACTGCATAAATGAAGAACCAATTAAACATAAACCAATGACCATTTGATTTACTAAGTGCTAAAGATACTAAGTTTATTAACATAAACCCATCATCTCAATAAATTTCCTAAAGTATGCTTAGATGCTGACATTTTCTAAGCATCTCTATAAAATAGCTAGTAAAAGCACAGAACAGGCACCAGGGGTTGCTCCATCAGTTAAGCTTCCAACTGTTGATTTTGGCTCAGGTCATGATCTCAGAACCATGAGATCAAGCCCTTCAGGTTATTATTTATATTGATATCACACATCTAAGAACAAAGAAGAGCAGAATCACATCTAATGAATATACTTGGTGAGTAAGAGAAGGCTTCTAGAAGAAAAGCTATTTGAATTGGGTATTAAGGATGAGCAGGAGTATGCCAAGTTAATGGGAGTGAGGAGAAAAGGGACGGAGGAATGGCAGAGCAACACCATTCTACTTTGAATGCAGGGAAGAAAAAATAAGATATGAAAAGGATTTACCAAGTCCTAGAAAATATGAATTCAATGCTACAGAAGCATGGCTTGAAGACTCTGGAATAAAGGAGGGAGTTGGTGGCAAGCATAAAGGCTGTAAAGACTAAAGACTTTACGATCTGAATGCAAATGGCTTTACATGCTGAAGTGAGGAACTAAGATTGGATGTGATGGTTTGAACCAGAGAGAATGCAGTTTTCTAAGATGTGACATGATTAATTTTATTTTGTAGAAAAAAAACAAGTCAGGCAACTTGGATCTTGGGCTATCGTGAGGAAAGACTAAGATAATAGCAGAGACCAATTTGTCTACTGGGCAAATCAGAGATGGTGGACAAAAGTAAGACAGTGAGAATGGAGAGAAACCAGATAAAGAGAATTACAGGCCTGCACTTATAGTTTTTTTCAAATGTCAATGTGATATCTTCCCTCTTCTGTATTTGTTGGTATAGATGTATCCTTTGCATGGATAAGGTTTATAGAATAAGACTGTCAAAACTGGAGGTAATGTGGCCTTTTTTGTTTTACCTCCTTTGGTATTAAGAAGGAAAACACATTAGAAAATGCAATAACTCAGTGACGAGATCTGGATTACTGTCTTGTAATTTGCTGTGAGGCTTGTCTTTGTTGTGAGACTATGGTCATGACAACCTCTAACAGGTCTGGTTTTCTCATTTGTAAGAAGAAATGAGACTAAATGATCTTAAAACTCTTGATAGCTTTCTAAAAGGGAATGCAAATACTATCATCTATTTTAACTACAAACCAAATATGAAAAATCTATCAAAACCAAGCTGTTATGGCCATGCCTATGTGTGTCCACGTGTACCTAACAAATTTATTAGTGAAGGATTTCATGACCTACATTAAGACATGTAAGACACCAATTACTCATCTGTAACTTCATACATTAAGATACATAGTCACCAACTACTCATCTGAAACCCTAAGGCAAAACTGAAACTGTTGTCAGCCATTTCACTTTCAATTAACAAGTATCTTTCAGACATCTCCAAAAAGAAGCATTCTTTGATTGGAGTAGTTCAAAGACTAAATGAATGTCTGCAAAGTTGAACAGTAGTATTGTTGGGTACAACAGTTTTCAGACATAACACTATCCTATGGAATCAAGTTTGTTTGAACCTCTTATTGACAAAAGAACTTTTTAACAATATTCCTTTATCAATCAAAACAAAGTTTTTCAAATTTAAGAAATATGGTCTTGAGATTTGTAACCATAAACTGTTATATGTGACTTTTTACTGTTAAAAGAAAAACTATCACAAATTCTTGCTCATACTAAAAAATCTAGAAATATTCTGAACTTGTTTCTCAAGAATAACTTTTAAACCTGATTTTATTTAAAAAAAAGGGTGGGGAAAAAAATTTCTTTCCTTTAAAAAAAAAAAAAAAAAAAAAAAAAGAACAAAAAGAACAATTATCATTTTTATTGAAAGTGAAAAACCCAAATGTAATCTTTCATTCCCACTGTTATAAATTTATGTAGTGTAATTAACATAGCCTAAGTTAAAGTCATATTTCAATGACAATTTTCTAAGGTTTTTTAAACTGTAACATTAAACTACAAGCAGAGGCTTTTCTAGTCATGCTTCGTGCTACATTACTTCTTCCTGTGTTTCTCCAAAAGACCTGCATGATTTTTTGGTTATATACTACATTATATACATCAGAATAATTTCTCTTTAATGAACCCATGTGATTTTTTTCTTGCTCCCTAAAATAGCACTATACATTTTTTCTGAATTAACCAAAATAAATTCTGTAAAGAGCTAAACTGTAATTGACCCTGATCAGAGTAAAATCCTTTACTATGGAAATGTACATCACAGTTTAGAACCACTACTAAAAACTTTCTATTCTTTCAAATCGCTGTTATCAATGAACATAAAACTAATCCTACCAACCCACAAGAGATTTGTGTTTACTGTAAGCCTCAAATCTCAACTAGATCCTTGGTCCAAGAAAACCTACCTTTATAATGATTTTTCTTACAAGTAATACAGTGATATCAACTTATGCTTTCAGATCCTACAAGTTTCTTTAAAATGTATATTTTGAAAATACACAATTGATCTTATTCTATTAAAGAAACTTCATTAATTCTAATCAAACAAATTTCACTCAAGAAGAAACTGTAGTCGAATCAAGAACTTTATTAGAGGGGAAAATATTCAAATAGAACAATTGGAAGCAGGAATTAAATTATCTGTTTTCTGTTATAGTCCACGCTATCGAAATACAATTCAAAAGCAGAATTTTCAATTTTTCTCAAAAGTTGCCTAATAAAGGGAAGCTATTTTAACAAGAATGAAAATACATTTTAGAAATTCCAGATTAAATGTATTATAAAGTTAGCATGAGAAGTTTGAAAAACACCTTGTTACTTGTTTTGTAATGCCAATGTCCAGATAGGAAAACTAGATGTTCTCTCCCCAAATATATGTGATAAGATTCCTACAGGGACACCAGTGAAACAAGTAAAGTTAATATTCCAAAAACAAAATACAAGTTAATTATAGTACCTCACATTCACAAGCTATGAATCCAAGGACACTTGGCAATTAACTAAATGAAAGTACTATGAGAAATGTTTACAACTGAATACAATGGGGCCCGTTTAGTTATAAAACAAAAATTACTTGCAGTAACAATCCTTTACACGTGTATAGTACCTGGTGATTTCCACCATACTTTATGATAAAACAATTTGTAAAGTTATGCTTTCTCGTTCTCTGTACGAAATTAGCACAGACTCTAACGGCTTTCATCCTAGAGTTCACAAATCAACTGTATCAGAGTGCGCAGAACGGTAGGCAGCACTTCTAATCTTACTAATGTCATTATGGCTGATTCTCACTTTATCCAGAAATGTTCCCTTACAACCCTAAAACCTCTCTCTCATATAGTTTTTGAAATCTAAGTCTTTGAAATCTAAGAGGGACAGGTAGATAGACGTTTCTGGACTTCTAACTCTGGGGGAGGAGAATTCCTGCCAGGAAGGTCGGTGAAGAGACGATTGGTTCAAACCTATCCTTCGCAGGCAGGGAGCTGGTTCCACCTGTCCTACAGCACGAGCCCGTCTACCCTACAGGACGGAGGACAGGCGCTCTCAATACTTTATCCAGCTCGCCTTCTCCTAAGAGAACAATCAATAAAGGCTTCCTAAGAGGTCATTACGGTTCTCCCAAAACTCTCAGGAAAACAAAGATTCACATTCCGTTCTGGACAATCTAGGTGCTAGATAAAGCCCAGCACACAGTCATTTAGCCAGGAAATGGAGTGGAGGACATCGGAATATCCAGGGGGGGGGGGGGTGATTTACCAGAGAACTAGGCGAACTCTTAAGTTCTGCGGGTAAAACGCGGTTAGTTTCCCAGGAGGTCCTACATTCGAGGTAAGGTGCGGAATTCGGAATGTGAAAAAGCGAAATCAGGGCAAATGAGGAGGGATCCAGAAGTCGCCGGGTCTAGGCAGGGACCGGGGGCTGCGCTGAAGTGTCAATGGGCTGGCTGGCCCCAAGGGCAGAGGTGCCCGGCGGGTCAGACCCGTGAGGCTGGCTAGGACCCCAGCGCTCGGCCGCGCGACCGGTTCCTCGGCTAGGTTTCAAACCGCCGCCCCCGGGAGGCGCTCAGCCGATTGGAAGTTCCACAACGACCGTCACCAGCCCAGGGCCGGAGCGGCAACTCCTCGGCAAAGCTCTCCCAGCCCTCCGCGTCTCCCCAAGAGACCAGACCCCACAAACTCCACCTCCAACCGAGGTCCCAACTCGAGTCCCGCCGCCAGCTCCATGCACGCGGAAGGCGCCCTCTGGGACGGGACCGACGCCCCCCGACTGGGCTGCGCCGCGGGAGTTTGAGGGGCGCGACGGGGCCGCGCGGGGGGCGGGCAGCACCAGCGTCCCTCAGTGAGCGCTGGGACGCGGCCCCGCGACCACCTCCGCCTCGCCCCTCCGAAACGGCCCGACCTGGCTCCGACCCACCCATCCCGCGCGGTCGCAGGCAGGGCGAGGACCCAAGCGAGCCTACTCCCCCCGCCCCTGCTCTTACCCATCTTTCCGCCTCGCCTTGTAGACGTGCCCGTAGGTGCCGCGTCCCACTTTGCACCCTTCGTACTCAAACAAATCCTCCACCCGCTCCCGCTCCGCCGCCAGCTTCGCCTTGAAATCATAATCCATTGTCTGCTTTCCCCATAGAGGCACCGGGACGCGGGGGCCGCCGCCGCTCAGTCCCTCCTCCTCCTCCCCCCGCGACCGCCGCTCCACTTCTCCAACAGCCGCCTCTCGGGCGCGCGCGCGCCGCCCGCCGCCCCGCGGTCCGCCTTCAGCAAGGGACTCCTCGGCGGCCGCGGCAGCCACCTCCTCCACCTCCTCCTCCTCCTCCTCCGCGGCGGCGGCGGCGGCGGCTCCCGCAGGCAGCCCCAGTCCCGCCTCCCCCCTTCATTTCCTTGTTTTGGAACCTGGTGGGCCGCGCCGCGGCTTCCTCGAGCTCATTAACGAACCATCCCGCCCACCCTGAGGTCGCGGGGGCTCCTGGGAAATGTATTTCCGAAGGCTACAAAAGAAGTTGAGTTTTGTCAGCAAAAGGAATACAGCACCCAGGTTGCTGTGGGCCGCCACAGCCCCGCCCCCACGAGGCGTGCACGCCTGCGTACTGGGGCCGCCCCTCCCCCTCAGGTAGCGCCGTTCTGCCAGTTCCTGTGAAGGTAGAAACCTCAAAGTTGCAGTATTCTTTCTGCGAGTCTGTGGGAGCTGGTGAAAAGAAGGCCCTTGTTCTGGTGTGAGGAAGGTACTCCACTATAACTGCTTCCAGGCGAGAAGGAGAATGGAAAGCATTTGGCAAGTGCTTTGCTCAGGAGTTTGCTCCAGCGGTTTGAGAGGCGAGGGCTGTGGTTAAGGCAGTTGTACTGCAGATTGTTTGTTTTTTGTGACAATTGGTCCGCCTGTTACCCCGCCCCCTCCCCTGTCCAGCCGCTCATTGGCTGAGACTGGAGAATGACGTCCTCGTTGGTGCGTGGGTATCCCCAGCCTTTGGCTTCTTTCCCGCTCCTGATTGGTAATGGGGTGTGCTCGGTTGTTTCTGATAGGTTAATCTTTTTCCTTTACGATGCAAAAACCGTATTTCAAAAACTGAACCATCAGCGGTTTCCAAGTCCTAGCTTCGGTCTGAGGAGAACTTCTGAGACCTAGCAACCAATCATCCTTTTCCTCGCGCTCCAGTCACGGTCTCCTCCTACCATATGCGGATCCCACAGCCAAGCTTTGGCCATCTGTCTAAGGGCAGTTAAAGTGCCAAGAGTGGGGACCCTAGGTGGCTCAGTGGGTTAAGCCTCTGCCCTCCGCTTAGATCACGATCTCAGGGTCCTGGGATCTGAGCCCGCTGGGGCTCTCTGCGGGAGCCTGCTTCCCCCACCCCCCCCGCCTGCTGCTCTGCCTACTTGTGATCTCTGTGTCAAATAAATAAAATCTTAAAGAAAAAAAAGAGTGCCAGGAGGATAGATCGTTTTTAAAACAATCATCAGGTTTGGATTTTAAAAGTCTTTTTATGGTCTATGCATACTGATGACATTCTCCTAGAATGTTTAAGAAAGTCTCCTTAAGGGGCACCTGGGTGGCTCAGTGGGTTAAGCCTCTGCCTTCGGCTCAGGTCATGATCTCGGGGTCCTGGGATCGAGCCCCGCATTGGGCTCTCTGCTCAGCGGTGAGCCTGCTTCCCTGCCTCTCTGCCTACTTGTGATCTCTCTCTCTCTCTCTCTCTCTCTGTCAAATGAATAAAAATTTTAAAAATTAAAAAAAAAAAGAAAGTCTCCTTAAAGTAAACATGGATTCATTTAATTATTCCGTGCTTAACGTGTCAGATGCTTAGGATACAATCTTAAACATGATTGCTGCTAGGATAGGACTAATATACCGCTTTTAGTGGGAGCACAAAGGAAGAAATGGTCACTTTTATCTAAAGTGGTAAGGAGAGTTAGTAGTGAGTGACCTGCCCGCTAGGTTTTGGGAGAAACCTGGAAAACTTGGGGTGGGGGGAGGGATGGAGATCGTTTATTTACTACAAGAGTAAATTTCTTGGGAAACTTCTCAGATCTTGAAGCCAATCAAAAAGTATGTGAGTTTCTCTTATTTCCAGGAACCGTGATAAGTGCTGGAGATACCAGATGAAATTGGTCTTTTTCCATCCGGGGAACCAAAACCTATTGAAGAAATAAACATGCAGGCAAATAAAAAATAAACCCTGTGGATACAAAGAGCAATGGTAGAATAGAAGGACTACTAGAGGAGTCAGGCTAAGCTTGGGAGGTCAGTTTGACCCAAAATTTTAAGAACCTTATGTGAAAGGCAAGTGGGAAAAGAGCAGGAAATTATTTAAGGCAGGATGGCAAATACATATATCAAGAGAGAACATGATATATTCTGAGAAATGCAACTAGTTTGAATGTTACAGATTAAAGCAGGGAAAGGGGATATCTAAAAAGACGTTAGATAAGAGATCAGATTATGAAGAGCAATATATGTCAAGTAAGTTTTAGATTTCATCATTTTATAGGCAATAGGAAGCCATTAAAGACTCTTGAGCTAGAGAGTATTATCATCAGTGCTGTGTATTCAAAACCTCCTCTTGATGATAGTGTTCAAAATAGATTGGAAGAAGGTAAGAACAGTAAAGCTATTGCCTCAAGGCTCCTGGCCGGCTTCCCAAGTTGGTAGAGCATGTGACTCTTGATTTTAGGGTGTTGAGTTCAAGCCCCATAGCATGAAGCCTATTTTAAAAAAGAAAAAAAGAAGAGGAAGGAGCTATTGCCTTAATACATATAAAATACAGGGATAGATGGGCATAGATGAACCATAGATGGGCAGTGCTGATCATGAGAAAAAGACAGATACCAGAATCATTTATGAATCAAATTCAGCAGAATCTAGTGGTTAATTAAGTGTGGGTTTAAGGAAGAGAGAATAATCCAAAATGACTCCCAGAGTTTTGACTTTAACAATAAGGTAAATATGGGGTGCCTGGGTGGCTCAGTGGGTTGAAGCCTCTGCCTTCAACTCAGGTCATGATCCCAGGGTCCTGGGATGGAGCCCCGTGTTGCGTCGGGCTTCCTACTCAGCGGGGAGCCTGCTTCTTCCTCTCTCTCTCTGCCTGCCTCTGCCTACTTATGATCTCTCTCTGTCAAATAAATAAATAAAGTCTTTTTAAAAAAAATTTTTTTTAAAGAACAAGTAAACTGTTGAATATTTTTACCTGCTGACAAGATGTCTGGCCTAAATGTATAGATCTGAAAATCATCAGTGTAGAGTATGTAGAATATTTTTTGGTTGATTGAGAACATTTTTTGGTTGATTCTTTCTTTTTTTTAAAGATTTTATTTATTTATTTGAGAGAGAGAGAGACCACAGTAGGCAGAGAGGCAGGCAGAGAGAGAGAGGAAGAAGCAGGCTCCCCGCTGAGCAGAGAGCCCGATGCGGGGCTCCATCCCAGGACCCTGGGATCATGACCTGAGCTGAAGGCAGAGGCTTTAACCCACTGAGCCGCCCAGGCGCCCCACTGGTTGATTCTTAACTATGGAATTTTGCATTCATTTTATCCTCAAAATATCCCTATTAAATTTCTTGATTTATTGTTATTTTACATATGAACAAACTGAGCTAGTAAATTAAAGAGACAAGGCTTAATGAGTATGTACTTGGGCGTATATGAAAAGTGGGAGAATGTGTAAGTAAAAAATCAAATATAGATTATGAAGAAGTTAACTAAAAAAAAAACGAAAGTTTTACCACACCCTGTGTTAATAAGGAAATGAGGAAATATTCTTCTACATTGCTAGTGAAAGTGCACATTCACAAAATATATACCAGTATATACATTAGATTTTAATCTTGGCAGCATCTATCCAAATTACATCGTAGTTTCCAAAATAATAATAATAATAATAATAATACATAGTAGTACCACTCCTTGGGGTGGGTGCTGTGATGTACCCCACAGAATGGATGAATAAATTATGGCACATCCATCAGTGGATTATTATGCAGCCCTAAAAATAATATGAAGGCCGTGAACTATTCCTCTCAGATCTTTCCGTCCAGGGAGGCTCCATCTGCTAAGCCCTGATTCTACCACTGCATTTGCAATGAGGCTGCACTCCCCGTGGACTGCTCCCAGCCGATGACTGAGCATAGCAGGATGTTCAGGCAGGTCCATTCCTGCAGGATGCAGGATTCCTCTGATGTGTGACTTTGTCTTAAGGAATCCCCAGGTTTAAGCCTGTCTGAAACTTTCTTAGAACTATGTTGCAATCTGAGTCACTAACTACCCCAACCCTCCTAACTTCCCACCCGCCCCCCTTCATGGGGCTCAAATCAGCATCACTATCTGATTATCTCCAGCTCCTTTTCCTCCCTCACAGGCATTTCCTCCAGTAAGTTTCTTGCATGTCTAATCCCATCTTGGCATCTGCTTTTGAGAACACTTTAACAATGAGGAAATTGTTTACGCACTGATATGAAAAGACCTCCAAGATATATTTTTAACTGAAAAAAAAAAAAAAAAGCAAGGATCAGAAGAGTGTCTGTAATATGCTAAAATTTTCATACAAAAGGAAAAATATGTATTTGCTTATATATGGATAGACTGATCTCTAAAAAGACCACAGGAAACCATTTGCTCAGGGAAGGTAAATGGCTTGAGAATCAGGGATAGGAAGGAAAATTTGTACTGTATGCCTTTTTGAATTTTGATTCATAAATGTTGCCTTTTCAGAAGGTGAATAAATATAATTTAAAAGAAAAAAAGGTAGGGGCACCTGGAGGGTTCAGTCAGTTAAGTGGCTGACTCTTGATTTCAGCTCAGGTCATGCTCTGGTTTGTGAGATCGAGCCCCACCTGGAGGCCCATCTCAGACTCCCTGCTTGGTGGGAAGTCTGCTTGAGATTCTGTCTCCTTCTGCCCCGCCCCACTCCCCCCATTTGTGCCTGTGTGTGTGTGTGTGTGTGTGTGTGTGTGCGCGCGCGCGCGCGCGCGTATGCGCACACGTGCACACACACATGCGCTCCTTCTCTCCCTCTCCCTAAAATAAATACATAAATCTTTTTTTTTTTATATTTTATTTGTTTATTTGACAGAGAGAGATCACAAGTAGGCAGAGAGGCAGGCAGAGACAGAGAGAGGGAAACGGGCCCCCTGCTGAGCAGAGAGCCGGATGTGGGGCTCTATCCCAGGACCCCGAGATCATGACCCGAGCCAAAGGCAGTAGTTTAACCCACTGAGCCACCCAGGTACCCCAATAAATACATAAATCTTAAAAAAAAAAAAATAGGAGCTTGTCTAAGAAAGGAGAAAGGTAGAATTGAACCTACCATAGTCAAGAGAAGTTCAGAGTTTAGATCTGTTATTAGTTCTTTTTTTTTTTTTTAAGATTTTTATTTATTTATTTGACAGAGGGAGAAAGAGCACAAGTAGGCAGAGAGGCAGGCAGAGGCAGGACGGGAGGGGGGGGCGGGGAGCAGGCTCCCTACTGAGCAGGAAGCCCAACGCCGGACTTGATCCGAGGACCCTGGGATCGTGACCTGAGCCGAAGGCAGTCGCTTAGCCAACTGAGCCACCCAGGTGCCCCTGTTATTAGTTCATTTTTAATAGGAGGAAGATTTTCATATGCTGAAGGAAAAGAACTGGTGGAGAAATAAAAGGTGAAAACGTAGGAAATATTGGAGCTAAAATACGGAGCTTCTAGGGGACAAAACCAAAACACGTAGCTTCACACAGAAAGGGAGAAATCTTCAGAAGGTGAGTGGGGAGAGTAAGACTAGGCCCTCATGAAGGAAAAGGAATTGAAGAACTGAGAGATTCCTAGCCTCATTATAATAAAAGTAATAACTTCTGTATAACATGGGAAGCATGATCAAATGCAGAGGGAAAAAAGCAATGGGGCTTGAGCAGGGGGCTTGAAGAAGGAATGAGGATTTTGGCCTTTTTTTTTTTTGGCAAGCAAGCAGAGTAGGAATGAAAGTTAACAATTATTGAATCCTAGGCATTTTATATAAATTAGCTAATATGAGCCTTACAACCATTCTATGGGCAAGATATGTATTATCTCCATTTTGCAGATTAAAAAAACCCCGAGGCTCTAGGAAGATAAATTATGGAGTGTTACAGTTAGTGATAGGATTTAACCCAAGGTTTCTAAGACACTAGAGGACAATACTGTCAAGGATTAACAGGGCCATTTATCAAGATCAGATGATCCTACTGAGACATTCTATCCTCTTTGTCTTTTTTTTTTTTTTCATCCTCTTTGTGTTAAACTCTACTTTGTATATGTTAAAATCACTACCTCTACTTTCTTTTTCTTCATATGTGGTTGATAACAGTCATCTGTTTCCACTTTCTCAGTGGGTGGAATAGTCATAGGGCTTATGAAGTACAGAGACTGTAGCATTGCCACAGCCCTTGAGATGTTCATTGTGTTAGTACATTAAAGAGGCCTTCCTTGCCTTTGCTCTTCCACTCAAACAGCAACAGCTTTCTGGCCAATCAGATTTCAGGGCATGAATCGCCATGTAAATACCTGTGACTCTTCTGGGAGGCATATTCAGACTATTTAAACATTGATTAAAAGTCTGAGAGCAAAGTTCCATTTAATAAGGATGGTCTAAGTGAAAAGCTTAGAATCTTTAGGACACAGTCAATGTCAGGGAAGCTGAGAAAAGAGGAATGAGAGGCAGTCGGAGTTAAGAATCAGACCTCTTCGGGTGCATGGGTGGCTCAGTCGGTTAAGCTTCTGACTCTTGATTTTGCCTCAGGTCATGATCTCAGGGTCGTGAAATAGAGCCCCCAGGTCAGACTGTGTGCTCAGTGTGGAGTCTGCTTGAGATTCTTTTATCCCTCGCCCTCTGCCCCTCCCCTGCTTGCATGTGGGAACTCTCTAAATAAATAAATAAATAAAATCTTTGGGGAAAAAATAAAAAAAAAGAATTAGACCTCTTCCTGCTAGAACTCCCAAACTAAGGGAGGGATACCCACCTGCTGGTGACAGGGTATGGAGAGGAGCTGAAGGCCTCTGTCAGTTTAAGGCTGCTGTGAACAAATTGCCACAGGCTGGGTAGCTTAAAAGAACAGGAATTTATCCTCTTACAATTCTGGAATCCAGAAATCAAGGTATACCAGGTTTGGTGCCTTCTGGGAGAATCTGCTGCATGCCTCCCACCTAGTTTGGTGACTGTCAGTAGTCCTTGGCGGTCCTTGGCTTTCCTTGGCTTGTGGCAACATAACTCCAGTCTCTGCCTCTGTCTTCACATGGCCATCTTCCATTAGTCATACTGGATTTAGGCCCTATCCTAATCCTTATGGTACAAGTTACCACCTCATCATAACTTCTATGCATCTACAAAGATCTTACTTCTAAATAAGATCATTCTCTGAAGTTCTAGGTGGGCATGAATTTGGGGGGAACACTATTCAACCAGGAACCGTGCTCAGTTTTTACTATCACTGAATGAGGGACCATCCTGAAAAAAAGGAAGAAAATGATCTTTTCCCTCATCCATACAATATTCAGCAGGAATGAGAGGGTCTTTTTGGCATCCCCAGACTGGGCTTTCTTATTTATATTTTTCTTTTCATAAAGGAGAGTCTAGGGGCACCCGGGTAGCTCAGTCAGTGAAGCATCTGACTCCTGATTTAGACTCAGGTCATAATCCCAAGATTCCTGGGATCTAGCCCCAAGTCTGGAGCCTGCTTCTCCCTCTGCCCCTCCCCCTGCTCTTGTAAGCAAGTGCTCTTTTTCTCTCTCTCACATGCTCTCTCTCTCAAATAAATAAAATCTTTTAAAAATAAATAAACAGGGGCACCTGGGCGGCTCAGTCGTTAAGCGTCAGCCTTTGGCTGGGGTTGTGATCCTGGGGTCATGAGATTGAGCCCCATATCAGGCTCCCTGCTCAGCAGGAAGCCTGCTTCTCCTTCTCCCACTCCCCCTGCTTGTGTTTAATCTCTTGCTGTGCCTCTCTCTGTCAAATAAATAAATAAAATCTTTTAAAAAAATGTTTTAAAATAGAAAATAAAGGAGAGTCTAACTACAAGAATATTGTTAAAACACTTCTTCTCCTTCTTTTAGCCAGGTTTCTCTGCTCTGATGACAAAAACATGTCATGGTGAATGAGTCTGATCTTTAAAAATTAGCCTTGTAGGGGTGCCTTGCTAGCTCAGTTGGTAGAGCATGCAACACTTGATTTCAGGATCTGAGGGTTATGAGTTCAAGCCCCATGTTGGGTGTGGAGTCTACTTTAAAAAAAGGAAAAAAGTAGCCTTGTGAACAGGTTACAAGATCTTCTTGTTCTTACCATTTTTTTAGTAGATAAAGTGTGTGAAAATATAGAACTTTTCAAATATACAGGAACTAGAGTGTGCTACAAAATAACAATGAAGTAGGTTTATTCAGCTGATGCTTATCTCAAAGAGAATTGGGGACATTTTTATTTTCACTCAAAAAAATTCCAAATAGGAGCAAGGCTTCATAGCTACCTTATTTGTCTTTTTGGCTTATAAGAAATAGAAAGAAAAAGAAATAGGAAGTTCACAAATATGACTTTGCCAACTATCTTTTCATTCTTTAAACTTTTTAGCTCCAATACAGCACAAACCATTCTCTGATATCTGAATGTAGCCTGCCCTGGTATCTAAGCAAAAAACAAATAAATGATAATCACACAGAAGTTAATAAGACCTAAATCACATGCCAGTAAGGAATTTGAAAAGTTTGGCCTACACATTTAAAAACTGAGTTCATTTGACACAGGTAGAGAATCACAGTGAAAGAAAAAAGTAATGGTTTCAACCATTTGCTCAAGTCAGAAGGAAAGGCAGGTGTGCCCCACTTCCAATGGATTAGTCATGAGGAGAACTAAGCTGCACATCTTGCAAATCAGGTTCAGTGCATATATGATAGAAGGAGTGAGCAAAATCATGACTATTTTTTAATGCTTATACCCTTAGTCATGACCAGTTATAAGCTATGTGGAAGCCAAGTTTGAATATGGAGATAAAATTTCTCTTACCACAGTCTACTCTAGGTCAGGGAAATTTATTGAAGAGATTTACCAAGTTGTTTCCTTATGGTTCAAGGCTTAACTCAGGATCATATCTTCAAGAAATCTTCTATGGCTTCCCCAGACTAGGTTGGGTGCCCCTCTCCATGTTGATAACACCTGTGAGACCTCTTTACATTTTCTTACCTTAAGCATATCATATTTACCTGTCTTTCTTCCCAGACAAGCTGTGAGTTCCTCAGTGAGCAAAGATTAGATTGGTGCTTTCCAAACTATATATTTGATTATTTTTTCACTGAATATACAATTCCAAGTTAAAAATGAAATTTCCTCAGAACCCTGAAGGCAGGGGCGCCTGGGTGGCTCAGTGGGTTAAGCCACTGCCTTCGGCTCAGGTCATGATCTCAGGGTCCTGGGATCGAGCCCCGCATCGGGCTCTCTGCTCATCAGGGAGCCTGCTTCCTCCTCTCTCTCTGCCTGCCTCTCTGCCTGCTTGTGATCTCTCTCTGTCAAATAAATAAATAAAATCTTTAAAAAAAAAAAAAAAGAACCCTGAAGGCATACCCCACTACTTTCTAACCTGGGATCAGGTCCCTCATTGGGCTCCTTGCTTGGCGGGGAGTCTGCTTCTCCCGCCGGCTGGCATTCCCCTGCCTATGCTTGAGCTCTCTCTCTCGCTCTCTCTCTCTGACAAATAAGTAAATAAATAAAATCTTAAAAAGAGAAAAAGAAAAGAAATCTGTTTTACCCCCGTACTTTTTTTAAAAAATGATGTTTTTAAAAGATTTATTTATTTGAGGGGTGCCCGGGTGGCTCAGTGGGTTAAGCCACTGCCTTCAACTCAGGTCATGATCCCAGGGTCCTGGGATCGAGCCCCACATCAGGCTCTCTGCTCAGTGGGGAGGCTGCTTCCATCCCCACCCCTGCCTGCCTTCCTGCCTACTTGTGATCTCTGTCTATCAAATAAATAAATAAAAATCTTTTTAAAATTTTTAAAAAGATTTATTTATTTGAAAGCACATGAGCTAGGGTGGGGAAGGGCTGAGGGAGAGGGAGAGGAAGAGAATCTTCAAGTAGACACCCTGCTGGACATGGAGGCAACACCGTTGATCCCATGGCCCTGAGATCATGGCCTGGGCTGAAATCAAGAGTCAGGGGGCGCCTGGGTGGCTCAGTGGGTTAAAGACTCTGCCTTCGGCTCAGGTCATGATCTCAGGGTCCTGGAATTGAGCCCCACATCGGGCTCTCTGCTGAGCAGAGAGCCCGCTTCCTCCACTCTCTGACTGCCTCTCTGCCTCCTTGTAATCTCTGTCTGTCAAATAAATAAATAAAATCTTAAAAAAAAAATCAAGAGTCAGACTCTCCACTAAATGAACCACCCAGGTGCCACACCCCAAAGAAGATTTATTTCTAAATAATCTCTGTCAATAACCAATGTGGGGCTCAAACTCAACAACCCTGAGATGAAGAGTTGCGTGCTGTACTGACTGAGCCAGCCAGGTGCCCCTAGGATCCATTCTTTAATGATGGAAATAGAGTATTTCAGGATGTGTCTGGGATGGGTAATTTGAATGCATTTTGCTCTCTTATTTTCTCTTTGATTTTCCTTTCTCCTCTTCACTACCGTCACATCACTACTCCTTATTGCACCCTTTTTGAGGACACTCATTGACTCTCATGTTGGATCTCTTAGATTTTTAAACTAACTTGTATGCCCAGTGTGGGGCTCAAGCTCACAACCTTGAGATCAAGAGTTGCAAGCTCTTTCGATTGAGCCAGCCAGGCACCCATCTTAGATTGAGTCTTAATGCCTCTTAATCAGTTCTTTATTTCTCTATCCTCTGATAAGGGCCTTAGCATTTCTCTTCTCTTAGAGAACACTCCTGATTTTGGCTTGGTGCTAAATGTCTGATGCCTTTGGTCTGACAGTATTTTGCGCACATGAAGAATGGAGCAGATAAGGGAAGGTCGACTATTCTACATGCATTTCTTCAATTAATATCCCAGCTCTAACGTCTATTGCTGTATTTCCTTGTATGCCAATTCCAGTAGCGCCAACATTTAGAGGTTTGTAGCAGACCAGTCACCTGCATCTCTCCAGCCTTGTAAATGGGGCCTGTAGCTTCCTCATTCCATGTGTCAGAATGGTCTCGTAGAAATGTTTTAGGGGTGCATGGCTGGCTCAGGCAGTGGAGCATGCAACTCTTGATCTCAGGGTTGTACATTCAAGCCACCCCCCCCCCGTCCCAGGCATAGAGATCACTTAAAAAGAAATCGTTTTAAAAAATGTTTTAAAAGCTCATTCTCTGATTTCTTCACTACTATTTTTTCTTCTTTGTGCTTCTGAATCTCTATTTCAGTGATGTCATAAGAGGGATAGGAAGGAAAAAAAGAAAAACGAGGGACAGGAAGGAAACATGTCTACCACCCCCATCTTTAACTAGAAGCAAGAATTGGTACAAGGGCATAAGGCTATGTCTATTTTACTTACCAATAAATAACCAATGCCTAGTGGTTTATAGTATTCCATACACACTTAGTAATTTCTTTAAAAAGAGAATGCTTCGGGTATCCAAAGAGTTTATCCTTCTTTTGTATGACTTACCATCTACAGTAGCCAAGTGAATATGGCAACAGAATTGGGGATGTAGCACTCAACTTTTTGTTTCTTTGCTTTGTTTTTGTGTTTTTAATAGACTTTATTTTTTAGAGCACTTCTAGATTCACAGCAAAATTGAAAGGAAGAAACAGAGATTTCCCATGTACTTTCTGTCCCCACAGATGTGTAACCTTCTCCATTATTGGGGGATATAGAACTAGTTTTAAGGATTCAAATACATCTAGAGAAATTAAAGATGATTTTATCCATGTAGGGGAAAAAAAAAAAAAAAACAGTGCTTCAGGTAGCCTACCCAGCAAGTGGTAGTTTATTAAAGATGATTACAATGTAAAATCTGAAACCAATAGCAATGAGGTTTTCATATTCTATCATCTAAAAACTCAACATTGGTCTATCTTGATATTGAACATATCTTTTTCTCACACATTAATGTGTAACATCACACATTAGTCATTTGGAAAATGTTTCCCAGAGTTATGCAGATCTAACAAATGTTGACATATTCCATGATCATAAAAATCATATTTGTTAATATCACCATGGATCTCATCAGGAAACTCTTTTTTTTATATATTTTTTATTTATTTATCTGACAGAGAGAGAGAAAGATCACAAGTAGGCAGAGAGGCAGGCAGAGAGAAAGGGAAGCAGGCTCCCTGCTGAGCAGAGAGCCCCACGCGGGGCTCGATCCCAGGACCCTGAGATCATGACCTGAGCCGAAGGCAGAGGCTTAACCCACTGAGCCACCCAGGCGCCCCTCATCAGGAAACTCTTGAAGAATTGGGAAGATATCGAGATGCCTGAGTGGCTCAGTGGGTTGAACCTCTGCCTTCAGCTCAGGTCATGATCCTAGGGTTCTGGGATCGAGTTCCACATCAGGCTCCTTGCTCAGCAGGGAGCCTGCTTCTCTCTCTGCCTCTGCCTGCCACTCTGCCTGCTTGTGTATGCTATCTCTCTCTCTCTGACAAATAAATAAATAAAATCTTAAAAAAAAAAAAAAAGAACTGGGAAGATATCAAGCTCACAATGTCAGATCAGTTTTTCAAAATACTAATTTTTGCTTGAGAACTCAACTGTTATCATTGGTAACAAATGCCATCCACTCCTTTCCTTGAAGTAACAGTGTCACTTCATTCGTGTCCTTTTTTTATCCTTTAAAGATTTTTTAAAAATTTTTTACATAATCTCTAAACCCAACATGGAACTTGAACCTACTCCCCTGATATCAAAAGTCACACATTGTACTGACTGAATCAGCCATGCACCCAACTTCTTTCATTTCTAAGAAAATGCCAAGTCTGAATAATCGTAGCTTTTCAGGCAGCTCTTCTTTCAAGCAGAAGTGATAGTCTATGGGAAAAGGTGCCTACTTGAGCTCACAGTTCCAGTGATTACACAAATGTTTTCCTCAAGACAGCCATTGTACTTCAGTATGCCGTGGAAGTGCTTTGTCAGCCAAAGCACTTGTCATACAAAATATTAAAAAGATGGGTACTCTAGGGTCAAGATTTAATAAATCTAATAATTTTTATGCTTCTTCAGGGACATTCCTATACAGACTGGCATTTTCGTTATCGTGAGTATGGCAGTGACGAATGCAAGGACTACTAGTACAGTTTGGTGCCATTATCTCATATATGTTGAGACACCAACAATGATACCTACCATTGATTGCTCTCACACCATTATTGAAACAAACGCAGTTAAAAAAAAAAAAAAAAAGGCAAATAAAGTCTTACTATTACTATTACTATGAAAATACTTTTAACCTTGTAGGCTTCCAGAAAGGGCATTAGGGGTGCCCAGGAGTCCATGAACCATACTATAAGAACTGCTTCATAAATAGCTAGTGCCCTACCTCACAAGTTCCCGAGGGCTGCTGTAACAGAATATCACACTGGTTGGGCTTAAAGCAACAGAAATGTATTCTCTTACAGATCTGGAGGCTAAAAGTCTAAAATCAGGATGTCAGTAGGGCCATGTTCCCACAGAGGTTTCTTCCAGCTTCTGGTGGCCCCAGGTGTTCCTTGGTTTATGGCAGCATAACTCCAGTCTCTGCCCCCATCTGTATGTAGCCTTCTCTGTGTGTCTGTCTGTGTGCTCCCCTCTTTTTATAAGCACACGAGTCATTGGATTTAAGGCTCACTGTAATCTAGCATGAATTTGTAGGTGAGGAAAAAGTTTTCCTTGACCCTCTTAGGGTCCCTTGCTGGGTCTGAAAATAACTTTTATATGACACGGAAGACCTTCGTAAGGAAATGAAGACTCATAGAAACAGACCTGAGATTTTTATGCTAGATTTGATGAACAGTAGACAGTTGTGATGAGTTAAGGAGATATGATATGTTAAATTAATGATAAGTTAAAGAAAGTAAGTGTAGTAACTTGAGGAAAACTTAGCAAGGCCTGTCTTGTTCATATTCTTCTTAGGATCCCTTTGCTTTCCTTCAGACATAAGGCTACTCCTTTTCCCTGGGATGTAGGGAGGCCACCTCTCACATGAGTGTTTTATGATCTCTTTCAGAGGGTGAGAGGGAGGTGGTCAGGATGACTTCACTGCTTCTGCTGTTTTCTCCAACTCCTTCAGCTTAAAATATTCAGTATGCCAAGGTGCCATATTTTGGGGTAGTGTGTCCTAACTCCTATCAACCTCACCTTAACTAATTACATCTACAAAGAACCTATTTTCAAATAGTATCACATTCTGAGTTTCTGGGTGAATGTGAACTAAAGAGGACACCACTCACTTACTTGACTACCATACCCACCAGTATTCCCTGCTGGAAGGTACACCCATCCCAGAGCCGCTATGAGTCTTGGCAGCTTAAAGTCCACAGGTGTCTTTTCTCTAGAGTCTAGAGAACTGCACTTGACAAAGGTAACTGTTTCATCTAAGAAGATGGTTACCCCCTCCCAGAGGCAGCTCACAGTTGGCCTTCTTACCTCGAGGCAGTACCTTTGTGGTGCAGGTCATATACCAAAGTCCCCTTGGGATAAGGCCGAATGAAGCTAGTTTCCAGCTGAGATGATAACCTGACTTAACTTTTCCCCCTACTCCATGCTACTCCCCTCCCTTCCTTTTTTTTGAGAGCATAATCTAAAATAATTCCTGAATCAGTTTTCACCTCTCTGATTGGCAATTATATAATGATTGCTGCTTTTCACTAAAGATAGGTAAATTGGACAATGTTATACATTCTCAGTGGGAAGGTAAACTGATATAATCTCCCTTGAATGCAGTTTGGCAAAATGAATTTAAAAATTTACATATAGGGGCACCTGGGTGGCTCAGTGGATTAAAGCCTCTGCCTTCGGCTCAGGTCATGGTCCCAGGGTCCTGGGATCGAGCCCCGCATCGGGCTCCCTGCTTGGCGGGGAACCTGCTTCCTCCTCTCTCTCTCTCTGCCTGCCTCTCTGCTTACTTGTGATCTCTGTCTGTCAAATAAATAAATAAAATCTTTTTTAAAAAAAATTTACATATATATCCCCTTTAACCTAACAATTCCACTTTTGAGAACTCTTAGGAAAGTAATCCCAGGAAAGGGGGGACAAAAAGTAATCCCAAGCAAGTGTGTAAAGATACATGTACAAAGATGAAAATGACTATGGTTTTTATGATAAAAAAAAAACTAAAAAACAGTTTAAATATTAGTTAAATAAGTAATACTATATACCTTCAGTGGATTACACTACAGACATTTAGAAATATGGTATAGATCTAGTTTGTATTAATAGGGAGGTGTTGGGTCCGTTATAAAGGAACGAGACTGAGACAAAGTTACGCAAAGCCTTATTCTATGCCAAGCATTAGAAGTTAGACTGACCAGCCAGACTGAGACAAAGTGAAAGTTATGTAAAGCTTTATCCTATGCCAAGCATTAGAAGTCAGACTGACCGGCCAGGGCCGCCTCCAAAGAGAGCGACGCCCCTTGGTCTTACAGGCTAGTTTTTATAGGGCACAATCGCAGGCATCTACATATGTGGCTTTGGCTGATTGGATGTCTCCTACCTGTGTGTTTTAGTAACGGTTACCTGGAACCGATACTAGTAACTGTTGAGGCGTTTATTAAACAACAAAATGGCCTTGTTTTAGGTATGTGTTTTAGTAATAGTTACCTGGAACCAATATAAACAAAATGGCCTTGTTTTAGGTGTGTGTTTTAGTAACAGTTACCTGGAACTGATATCAATAACTGTTAAGGCATTTATTAAACAACAAAATGTCTACCTAGGCAACATGGAGTCACTATGGCTAAGTAGGCCCAGGCAGGCCCTAGGGGGTTAACATGTTTTAACGTGGAATCGACCCCAACAGAGGGATGCCCATTTATATCACAGAGTAAAAAAAAAAAAATCCAGAAATTTTGAAAATATTAAAAACAACACAATAGATCCTAAAAAAATTGCCAAAATATTCTTCGTTTAGGACGTCTCCCCAATATTTCTGATCATGCATTTTTTGTTTGAAACTATTAAGAAATTAGTAGGAATTCTATGCTATTTTTATTTTTAAATCATTATACAGGCACCTGGCTGGCTTAGTCAATAGAGCATGCAACTCTTGATCTTGGGTTCAAACCCAAGACCAACCCTTGATCATGAGTTCAAACCCCACATTGAGCATAGAGCTTACTTAAAAAAAAT
Source organism: Enhydra lutris kenyoni (assembly GCF_002288905.1). Lineage (NCBI taxonomy): Eukaryota > Metazoa > Chordata > Mammalia > Carnivora > Mustelidae > Enhydra > Enhydra lutris. The sequence continues at coordinate 5,116,243 of NW_019154142.1, read as the reverse complement.
CATTGTAAAACATAAGACATCAACTGGCTTAAGTTTTGTTTTAGTATATATATGCCTTCATTTATTTTACTGGGAATGAATCTAGTGAAAAGAGCAAGAGAATATTGATAGGCTAAAAAAGAGTTGGTCTCTTGTGGCGCCTGGATGGCTCAGTGGGTTAAAGCCTCTGCCTTCGGCTCGGGTCCTGGGATCGAGCCCCGCATCGAGCCCCGCATCGTGCTCTCTGCTCAGTGCCCTTCCTCCTCTCTCCCTGCCTGCCTCTCTGCCTATTTGTGATCTCTGTCTGTCAAATAAATAAATAAATCTTTAAAAAAAAATAAAAATGAGTTGGTCCCTATTGGGGGGAAGAAAGAATATTTTATTCCAGTTGTCTACATGCCTCCTACAGTTTAGAAAAATTCTGAGTGATGTTTTACCATGCCTATAACTGATACATAAAATATTCCTCTGATTGTGTAAATTAATTTTCCAAGAATTATAGATAATCCATTTCTAAAGAGAACTTATTAAGGAATTTTCTTTCAGCCTCTGATGGTTTTTAGCAATTAAGGAAGAAGAAAAAATTCTGCTTAGATTCCATCTATCTTTAATCCTCAAGTATAAAGAAGCAGAGACCCCTTAAAAGTCACATTTTTATTCTCTTAGCAGCTACTTTCCAGTTGTACCATTAAAATATATCCCGTTAAACTGATGCTGCTTGGATAAGGACTCATGCAGCACGTTCCTCTTGGACCTTACTGCCAAGGAAATTGTCTCTGGAATAAGTTCCTTATGTAAATACTGAGTTTTCCTCTCTGCTATGGTGATTAGGAAGCTTGGTGTTACATTTCAAACTTGCCTATGGTAACTGTGATAGACTACATGGTAGGTATTTTTCTTACTCAGCTTCCAATAATGTTCATTTTTGTTTCATTTCTGTTTTAAGCATTTTTTAAAGGTTATTTGTTTACTTGACAGAGGGAGGCACAACAAGAGAGGGAACACAAGCAAGGGAAGTGGGAGAGGGAGAAGCAGGCTTCCCGCTGATCAGGGAGCCCCATGTGGGGCTCGATCCCAGGACCCTAGAATCATGACCCAAGCCAAAGGCAGACACTTAACAACTGAGTACCCAGGTGCCCCTGTTTTAAACATTTTTGTATGTATCTCTTATAAACCCTATTTCATCATTTATGGAAACTTATAATTTATCTCTTACCTATTCATGAATTTATATCTTACTTATTCATGAATAACTGACATTTCTTTAAAGCCTTTTTTTTTTTAAGATTCTGTTTCTTTATTAATTTGGCAGAAAGAAAGAGATCACAAGCAGGCAGAGCAGCAGGCAGAGAGAGAGGGGAAAGCAGGCTCCCCACTGAGCAGAGAGCCCGGTGCCGGGCTTGATCCCAAGACCCTGAGACCATGACCCGAGCTGAAGGCAGAGGCTTAAGCCACTGAGCCACCTAGGTGCCGCAGTAACTGACATTTCTTATGAATTTATAAAAACTATTTTCTACACATTTTTTTCTAACATTTTATTCATCTGTCAGAATGAGAGAGAGAGCAAAGCAGGGGGAGAGGTGGGCAGAAGGAGAATATGGCTCCCCGCTGAGCAAGGAGCCTGATGCAGGACTTGATCCCAGGACTGTAGGATCGTGACCTGAGCCAAAGGCACACGCCCAACCAACTGAGCCACCCAGGTATCCCTATTTTCTACACACTTGAATGATAGAGGGAAAAATTATTCCCTCTAGGCAAGACATGAAAAAGGAAAGAAAATAAACTATTGCTTCATACCTACTATATGACAGTGCTGTCATAGGCACTCTTTACATTATCTGTTTTTATTCCTTTAACAATCTTGTGAAATAAGATCCTACGTATAGAAATGCTAAGTGATTTGTTGAAACTCACACTGTTATTCAGGAGTGGACCTCAGAGTCTGATTCTTAAAACCATGCTTTCTACATTGTATTACCCTTCCTCCAAATTTTATGACTGCTGGAGTCATCAGCAACAACTCTACCTTCTTCAAAACATTTTTCTAGGGCAATCCCTCTCAAACATTAATGCACAGGGCCACCTTTTTTTGCTCGGCTAGTTAAGCATCCAACTCTTGATATCCCCTGGGTCATGATCTCAGGGCTATGGGACGCAGCCCAGCATCAGGCTCTGCACTCTGAGCTCATCAGCGAGTCTGCTTCTGTCCCTCTGCCCCTCTGCGCCTCTGCAACTGTTCTCTCTCTCTTTCTCTCAAATAAGCAAATAAATCTTTAAAAAAAAATTAATGCACAAAGGAACCACCTGGAAATCTTGTTAAAATGCAGATTCTGATTCAGTAGAGCTGGAGAGGGGCCTAAGAATCTTCATGTCTCACTGCACCCGGGTGGTACTCCTGCTGATGCTGTTGATCATGGGCTCACTTTGCGTAGCAAGTTTCCAGAGTCTGTTAACCCTGGAGTGGTCCAAATAGTTGCTATATCAAAGCTATGAAATTGAAAACCTGCAATAGTTCTAAAGTTGCCAACGAAATAATCAATGCAGCTGTGCAGAGAAATATACAACTTAGAGATTCCTGAGTCCCTGCTTCATGTGTATAGCAGGCTTAAGTGGATATAACTGCCCCCCAAGCAGGTGGTTCTTTAGATAACGGGGTGCGGGGGAATCCAGTTAATTAAGACATCTCATTTCCTAATCATGTTGGTTAAGTATATTCTTTCAAACCTAGCAGCTTTCTGGGTGAATTCAGCATTCATACAGGTGACTCACAATACCCTAAGCTCCAATTATGATTACCTCTCTGCATTTCAGGCACCATGGCAGTACAGGAGATTAGAGACACAGAATAGCCCTCTCATATAAATAATAATAATAACAATACTTTTTTTTTAATAACAATACTTCTTTAAAAAAATCTATTGAGGGCGCCTGGGTGGCTCAGTTGGTTGGACGACTGCCTTCGGCTCAGGTCATGATCCCAGAGTTCCGGGATCAAGTCCCGCATCGGGCTCCCAGCTCCACGGGGAGTCTGCTTCTCCCTCTGACCTTCTCCTCGCTCATGCTCTCTCTCACTGTCTTTCTCTCAAATAAATAAATAAAATCTTTTTTAAAAAATCTATTGAAATACATTTCTGAGATACTAAAAAATTAAGGAATAACCAGAGGCCAAAAATCAACTGAAAGTGGGAAACAAGAGAGGTAAGCAAGCACAAAAGGAAGATTTTATGGGGCTTGGGTGTCTTCTGAACTCTAGTGAGCTTGGACTCAGAGAGAGAGAGAGTACAAGCAGGGGAGCAGCAGGCAGAGGGAGAAGCAGGCTCTCTGCTGAGCCAGGAGCCCAAGGTGAGACTCAACCCCAGGACCCTGGGATCATAACCTGAGCTGAAGGCAGACACTTAACCGACTGAGCCACCCAGGCATCCGTGGTTTTTTTGTTTTTGTCTTTGTTTTAATTTTTGTTTTTTTATTTAAAGTAGTCTAGCCCCACAACATGGTGCTCAAACTCACGCCCCTGAGATCAAGAGTATCATGTTCAACCAACTGAGCCAGTCAGTCACCCCCAGAATGGTTTTAAGTGTATTGATTGCTTACCTGTATGACTGGGTAGGTGAGTGGGAGCTGCAGCTCACTGCCGCGGTCCAGCATCACAAGACAGTGTGTACCACATATGACTAGCCAGGCAAAAGACCAAAATTCAAAGTACAGTTTCTGCTGACTGCATATTGCTTTTAATAAACTGACAGTGAAAAGTCAAAAAATCCTAAGTCGAACCATCATTAAGTCAGGGACCATCTGTATAAGCAAGAGAAAAACCTCCCTGGAAGAACTGAGACCTCAGACAGTTCCAGAGATAATGTACCAAGGAACCATGAGCTTTTAGTCAAGTCATCAAACACATAAGAAAATAATGTACCATGAATCACTTAGAAGCAGTTAGAATCAGTTTCACAAAAACTTCAGATATTAGAATTATTATTAGGTACAGAATATAAAATAAAGCACCTGGGTGGCTCAGTTGTTAAGCAGCTGCCTTGGGCTCAGGTCGTGTTCCCAGGGTCCTGGGATCGAGACCCGAATTGGGCTCCCTGCTCAGAGGGAAGCCTATTTCTCTCTTTCCCACTCTCCCTGCTTGTGTTCTCTCTCTTGCTGTGTCTCTCTCTGTCAAATAAATAAATTAAAAAGAAAAATCTTTATAAATATAATAATATAAATTTAATAAGTAAATAATATATAAAATATAACTATAAAATATTAAAATAAAATATTAAAAAATAATAGATTAAAAAGAAAAATCTTTAAAAAATAGTTTAAAAATATATGCTTAAAGAAATAAAATTGAAAATTGGAGTAAGAAACAAGAGGTTGTTTAAAAAATGAACAGTCGAGTTTACCAAGGAACCAGATAAGACCTCTAGAAAAGAAATATGTAGTTGTTGAAGTGAAAATTTTAATGGATGGGTTAAATAGCAGTAGAAATGTTGCTGCAGGGACACCCGGGTGGCTCAGTTGGTTAAGCGTCCAATTCCTGATTTAGGCTCACATCATGATCTCAGGGTTGTGGGATCAAGCCCCATGCCAGGCTCCAGCATAGTGCGGAGTCTGCTTGAGATTCTCTACCTCTACCTCTGCCTCTGCCCCCTCTCCTGCCCCACTCACTCAGACTCTCTCAGATAAATACATAAATCTTAAAAAAAAAAGAAAAAGAAATGCTGCTGCAAAAAGAATGAGTACACTGAAAAATAGATCTGAAGAAATTACCTAGAATGTAGTACAGAGCAAATATGAAAGCAAGATTAGAGCAATAATAAGATAGAGTTAAAAGGTCTATATATGGGATACCTGAGTGGCTCAGGTGGTTAAGTGTCCGCCTTCAGCTCAGTCATGATCCCAGGCTCCTGGAATTGAGTCCCACATTGGGCTCCCGGCTTAGCAGGGAGCCTGCTTCTCCCTCTGCCTCTGTCTCCTCCCTTGCTTGTATTCTCTCACTCTCTCTCTCTCTGTCAAATAAATAAATAAATAAAATCTTTAAAAAAAAAAAAAAAGGTCCACATATGTTAAATCAGAGTTCTAGAAGAAGAGAAGAGAAAGAATGAAGAGGCAGTATTAAAAGTTACAATAACGGGGTGCCTGGGTGGCTTAGTTGGTTAAGCGACTGCCTTCCATTCAGGTCATGATCCCAGAGTCCCGGGATCGAGTCCCGCATCGGGCTCTCAGCTCCATGGAGAGTCTGCTTTTCTTCTGACCTTCTCCCCTCTCATGCTCTCTCTCACTCTCTCTCTCTCTCAAATAAATAAAATCTTTAAAAAAATAAAAAATAAAAAATAAAAGTTACAATAACAGCCGAAAATGTTCCAGAATTGATGAGACTGTATTAGTTTCCTATAACTACTGTTACAAATTACCGTAACAAATTACCATAACCATTACCATAACTTACAAATTTCAATCCTATCATTACTGTCACAAATTACCACAATTTACCATAACTTGTTACCATCACCATAACATTACCATAACCAGAAAAAGACTGTATCAGTTTCCTATCACGACTGTTACAAGTTACCATAATTTACCATTACCAACAACACAAATTTATTACCTTACAATTCTGTAGGTAAAAATTCCAACTTAGGTCTCATTGGGCCGAAATCAAGATGTTGCCAGGGCTGCATTCCTTTCTGGAGTCTCTGGAGGAGGATCTGTTTCCTTGCCTTTTTCCAGCTCCTAAAGGCAGCCTGAATTACTTACTTAGCACATAGCCTTCTTCCTCTGTCTTCGAAACCAGCAGGAGTAGGTAAAATTTGTCTCACATCACATCATTTCTGACCTCCCTTCTGCCTCCCCCTTCCATATTTAATCCCTTTTGTGATTATATTGGGCCCACTTAGATAATCCCAAATAATCTCCCTATTTTAAAGTCATCAGATTAACAATCTTAATTTCATCTGCAACCTTAATTCCTCTCTGTCATGTAACTAAAATATTCACAGGTTCTTAGGATTAGAACATGGACATCTTTGAGGTGCTATTGTTCCAAATACCATAGAATCTACATGTTCCAGGATGCTGATCAATTTTTTTTTAAACTTTATTTTAAGTAATCTCTACACCCAACATGGGGCTTGAACTCACAACCCCAAGATCAAGATTCACATGCTCTACCACCTGAGCCAGCCAGTGCCCCCCGCCATCAATTTTAAGCAGAATAAAAAGAATCCATATCTAATCAAAATCCAGACCTAGTCATGTCATAAGGAAACTCAGAATGCCAGCAACAAAGAGGAAATATGAAAACAGCCAAAGAGAAGAGAGATTGCCTACAAATGGGCAGTAATTACAGTTGACCTAACAGCTACAACTAAAGTCAGAAGAAAGAACCATAATATCTTTATTCTGGTGAGAAAAACTGATAGCCATTCTACACTTATTTACTGAAAAATTATACTCTAAGAACACGTGACAAAGAAATATACTAATTAAGTGTAAAGTCAGAAAATTTTCCACCCAGAGACTCTCAGGATGTTCTGAAGGGCAAACCTTAGGCTGAAAGAAAGCACACAACAATCTGAAAGGCAAGAGGGAATGATGAACAAAGAACTACAGAATATGCATTAGCCATACTTTTACTACAATATGCTGTGTAACAAACCACACCAGAAACTCAATGGCTTACCAACAAGCATTTATTCTCATGCTTACTGGCTCCGCGGACACACTGTGGTTTAGCTGATCCAGGTTGACTCACCTCAGCAGCAAGCCTCAGGCCACAGGTTGGGCTCAGGTTTGCTCTTGTCTCATTCTGGGAGCAAGGGCTGAAAGGTAACTATGACTTAACCAGTGTGTGTGTCTCCCACTAGATCACAAGTACTTTGGGAAATGGAAAGAGCATTCTTTATTCACTGTCGAATTCCTGTCAAAGCTAGTGCTTTGCCTAATACTAAGTGGAAATCCAAGAAGTTTTTGCTAAAGAAATTCATAAATCAACAGCACTGGCCATTATGAATTACAATTATGAATGGCACTCTTAATTGCCAAAGAGCCCAGCAAGTGGTAAGTACTTAGTAAGGGTTTAATATTTTTAACCACATTAAAGGAGAGAGGGAGTGAAGAAAGAGAAATGAAAGGAGAGAATGAACTTTGATCAGTTTTTAACGTGACTCTAGGCAGACAGCCTCTCCTCTGCTGTCCTGCCCGCTGTTCCCTTGTAGTATATTCCAGAAACTTCTATCTCCTTTAAAATAAATAAATAAATAAAATAAAGTGAATATATCTAAAATGAGTTATACTTACCTATTAATCCTTTCAATTCATTCAGCCTGTGGATAACAAGATAAGTTTTATTGTTATCATGGCCTTTTGAAAATAGCTCTACAAAATACAGAGGCATTTTTTAAAATTCATAAGTTATTCATCTGTTTCTATATTTGAACCTCAGATTTTTTTAAAGTTTTATGAGGAGTTCTGAAATTGGATTTTATAAATTTACTTTGAAACATGACTAGTTATGCCTGAAGGTTTTTTTGAAATTAAAAACAGTTTGAAAATCTAATTTTGACTTTCTCTAAGCAAGGTTTTTTAAAAATTCGGTTTAACATTTTTATAAGATCTATATTAAAGCTACCTGATTTCTCACAGAATCACTCAATGTGAAGGTTTTTTCCTCTCTACCCTTGTTCCCCCTCCATTTATCTTTCACAAACGTTGCGCCCCCCCAATAACTCTATCGCACTCCTAATTCCTTCTTGACAGCTACTCCCTGAAGACCGAGGCTTCACAGGCACTGACCATATTTTCCTTACATAGTAAACAGACCCTCAAGAAGAGAATTTGGGGATTGGGTTCCTCACCTAGTACAGCATAAACAAAATGAAATTAGGATACTAATCATGCATGCAGGACTGCTTCGTGGGCTTATGGGCCTCACCTTCAGAAAGGCATCAGACTTAATTTTATCTTTGAATTTGTGTTTTGCAATTGAAGCTCTCACTAGGGCAATGAAGCATTCTTGTGAGCAACCGAAATACACTGGGAGGGAAGGAGGCAGCACACGCAGACAAGGGTTCAGACCCCCGGGGCACAGCAATAGCCTGGGTGTTGAGCAGTTGACCCGGCAGCCCAGTGCTGTTCCCACCTTTGCCAGGGCCAAGGTCTGGGTCCAGCCCAGTGTTGGTGATGATGGCAGCCACGGCACAAGCTGTAGAGGTGGCGGCATTGGCCCAAATACTGATTCTCTGGCCTGAATCCCCAGCAGTCTGGCAAGAAACACTATCAACAAATTATTACAAAATGAGTGTGCACATGGATATTGTAATAAATCATTTCAGAGAGTTATCAGAATTCTTGAGTTTAAATTCCAGAGCTTTAAAGATGACAGTATCGCAAAGCAAATATTCATGGTTTTTACAAATAATTTAAAGATTGTCACATGTGATGGAAGAAAAGAACACTATTTTCATATGACGCTGTCGGTGAGCACACTGAGAAGGAAGAGAATTTGAAAATTAATTTTTTCCTTTTAATTGGATGCGCAATAGGATGCATAAATAGCCACTTTGAGTTATTTGCTAATCACAAAGCCACTTCCAATTTCTTGTATGACCGTTACAAATTACTGGAAATGTCAGAAGAAACATTAAAATGCCATTGCATAAATTTACATTTACAATTAAATTCAAGCTGGGGCGCCTGGGTGGCTCAGCGGGTTAAAGCCTCTGCCTTCAGCTCAGGTCATGATCCCAGGGTCCTGGGATCGAGCCCCACATCAGGCGCTCTGCTCAGCAGGGAGCCTGCTTCCTCCTCTCTCTCTCTCTGCCTGCTTGTGATCTGTGTCAAATAAATAAAATCTTAAAAAAAAAATTCAAGCTTACAAGAAGCTGATATATATGTAGAGTTAAATCTTTTTTTGTTTGTTTATTTTTTTTTTTTTTAGTAATAAAAAAATACACCTGGGGCACCTGGCTGGTTCAGTCAGAAGAGCCTGCAACTCTAAATCTCCAGGTTGTGAGTTCAAGCCCTAAGCTGGGTGTAGAGATTACCTAAAAATATAAATTAAAAACTCTGAAAAAAATCAGTACACCCAATGTGGGGCTGGAACTCTCAGCCTCAAGATCAGGAGTCACATGTTATTCTGACAAAGCCAGCCAGATGCCCCTTAAATCTTTTAGAAAAATTATTTCATGTGAATCATTAGCTCTAAGTGAATTAAAATATACATTTTTTGGGTCCCTGGCTGACTCAGTCAGTGAACCATGTGACTCTTGATCTTGGGGTTATGAGTTCAAGCCCCTCACTGGGCATGGAGCCTAAATATATATATATATTTTATAGAATATATATATTTATAATATATATTTATGTTTTTAATAAATATATAATACACATATATGTATAAATACATATTTATAATATATTACATAAAATATATACTTATATATGGAACCTATACAAGTATAACATAGCTTATATAAATATATTATGTATATAAGTTATATTTATATTTTCATTGTAAGTTATCAGAAAATTACCCCAATGTTGTCAAAGTCTATGAAATACTCTTAATAGCTCCAGTAACAGTTGCATCAGCAGAAAGATCCTTCTTGAAATTTAAAATTACCAAAAATTATTTGCAGTCTGACATTTGCCGAGACCAACCAATGTTACTTTCAATTATATTGATTAAAAAATGAATTTGCTAAAAGTATAAATTTTGATGACCTAACGAATGAATTTTCAGGCAAGCATGCCAGAAAAATCTTATGACCAATGAAGAGATCACATTAGTTAAGTATTTATTTAAAATTATGACACCAAAAATACATTTTTATAATTAGTGAGTTTATGTTGTTACTCGTGTATCATTGCCTCCATGTTTTATCAATAATAAAATATTTTCAAAGGAAAAAGTTTTATGTTTTAGTGTGGCACTTGTTTACTGCTTTTTTCTTTATTTCCTGCTTTTTGTTTATTTTCTTAAAGAATCCCCATTCCACTTTGTGATTGTATTTTATTTTTTATTTTGAGGGGCGTGGGTAGAGGCAGAGGGGGAGAGAGACTCTTAAGCAGGCTCTAGGCCCAGTCTCACAACCCTGAGATCATGATCTGAGTGGAAACCAAGAGCCAGGTGCTTAACCAACTGAGCCACCCAGGCACCCCTGTTTCCTGCTCTTCGAATAAGGGTCTCTACATTTTCATTTTGCAGCAGGCCGAACAAATTATGTAGCTAACTTTGAAATGGCATGTGTATCAGGGTTCTGAGGTACCAGAGGAACAGAATCAAATATATATATTTCTCTAGTACATTTATAAATATGTATATTTCAAGGAATTGTTACCTTAAGCAATTTTGGGGACTGACTAGTCAAGTCTGAAATCTATAGGACAGGCAAGCCCTCTGCCTAGAAATTCAAGCAGAAACTAAAGCTGAAGTCCATTCAGTGGAATTTCTTCCTCACATACTTTGCTCCTTTTTTTTTTTTTTAGATTATTTATTTATTTATCTGAGAGAGAGAAAGCAAGATACAGAGCACGAGTGAGGGGGAGGGGCAGACAGAGAGGCAGAAGCACACTCCTCGCTGAGCAGGGAGCCTGACTGACCACCCCACAGGGTTCAGTTCCAGGACCCTGGGATCATAACCTGAACCTAAGGCAGATGCTTAACCGATTAACCAAATGAGCCACACAGCTGACCCAATACTTTGCTCTTAAAGGCATTCACCTGATTAGATAAGAATAATTATCCAGTTAATAATAATAACAGGGTAATCTCCTTAAAGTCTACAACTGTAGAATTTAATCTCCATCCCACCTACAAAATTCCTGGATTAGTGTTTGATTGAATAACTAGGTACTATAGTCTAGCCAAGTGGACACATGAAACTAACCATTACAGCATGGGATGACATCATAATTTCTTAAAATATGATCTCTCAAATGGAGGGCCTGAAAAGGGCAAGGCTTTGAGAATTCAAGTACTGGCTAGTCGAGTATAATGATAAAGATGGCTACAAGAACTGAGAGGTGAGATTCCTTCTAGTTATACTAGTGATTAAAAGAATATTCAGTAAAAATAAGAAAATGTCAAAACATTGAGTTCTGAGCTCAAGAAATAGGTAGAAAACCACAGAAATTCTATAACCTTAAAAAAAAAATTGATCTCTTGCAAGTGCCTGGCAGAAAAGGCCCCAATTTAATTTTGCAAATGACAGAAATACAGCAGAACACAAAACTTCACCAAGTCTTTCTTTTTTAGGTTTTATTTATTTAGGTATTCTCCACACCCAATGTGGTGCTCGAACTCGTGACCCCAAGATCAGGAGATCAGAAGTCACAGGCTCTTCCAATTGCCCCTTCACCAAGTCTTATGTTGAGAGTAGGATATTAGTTGAGACTTGAGTTGGATATATTTGGATGGACTAAGGCAAAGCTGACAATCTTAAACACAAATTCCCCTGAACCTCCCTTGCAAATAAAAACAGAACCTCTTTCTCTGCCTGAGGAAACTGATTTTCCTTGTTAAAGGACTCTGTAAAACGTTGCCTAAGGCTGTGACTTTAGTAGAGGATGCCTATTTTCCCGAAGATTCACTCCCATCCGTCCCTTCCTGTCTCCAGAAACCAGTTAATTTTTCAGGACACCCCCCCCAGGGGAAATCTGCACTTCTGTTCCAAGAAGATATGGCTTTGCATACCAAAATAATTGCAAAACCATGCAAGTCTGTATTAATAGGAAACTGGGAAGCATGTGGGAATGGATTCTAAGAGTGTTAGAGCAAATAAGATAGAATATAACCCCAAATTGGGCACAAGTTACCAATATCAAGGCTCTGACTTGAGATCTTGAATTTAGTGTTCAAATTGGAGTACCTGAGATGGCTCTAACAGTTGGCTTGATTAGTTGACTGAAACCTCGTCTAAGCAGTGGTTATTGTTGGGAAAGAAGACATCCTGATTTTAGTTCTATTTGTGATTAATTTTTTAAATATTCCTATGTAGTTTTTTTTCTAAGTAGGTTTGAAATATAGAAGTAACATGATCATTATAATACCATTCCACTAATAAAAAGTTGTCTAATATTTTAAAAATCAAAATCCAGATTGGATACCCCCAATCTCATTCCCTAGAAGTAGCCACTGTTAACCATTTGGTGTATATTTTCCAAAAAATTTTAATGTAATGCAAATGTAAATACATACTGTTTGAGAACATTTCTAAGGCAGAATTATATGGACCGAGATTAGGAATAAATCATATACTACCAGGAGTGAAAGATCAAGAGTGAAAGGAGGGTCATAGCTACAGGGATTATACATACATCCCAAATTTTCTGAGCTGAACCTGGTTTCAGTGTCCTGCCCTGTTGTTGGACTCTTATTCAAATCATATGTCCGAAGCCTACATTTGGAGAATATAGTTATCATAATTAGGTCTCAGAAACAAGAAACGTTGGGGCGCGTAGGTGGCTCACAGTTGGTTAAGCAGCTGCCTTTGGCTCAGGTCATGATTCCAGGGTCATGGGATCAAGCCCCGCATCCAGCTCCTTGCTCAACAGAGAGCCTGCTTCTCTCTCTCTCTCCCTCTGCCTGCCTCTCTGCCTACTTGTGTACCTCTCTATCTCTCTGTCAAAATAAATAAATAAAAATCTTTTTAAAAAATGAAACAGGGGGACGCCTGGGTGGCTCAGTTGGTTGGACGACTGCCTTCGGCTCAGGTCATGATCCTGGAGTCCCGGGATCTAGTCCCGCATCGGGCTCCCAGCTCCACGGGGAGTCTGCTTCTCTCTCTCTGACCTTCTCCTCGCTCATGCTCTCTCTCACTGTCTCTCTCTCAAATAAATAAATAAAATCTTTATAAAAAATTTTAAAAAAAATAAAATAAAATAAAATAAAAAATGAAACAGGGGGGCACCTGGGTGGCTCAGTGGGTTGAAGTCTCTGCCTTCAGCTCGGATCATGATCCCCAAGTCCTGGGATCAAGCCCCATATCGGGCTCTCTGCTCGGCAGGGAGCCTGCTTCCTCCTCTCTCTCTCTCTCTCACTCTGTCTGCCTGCCTCTCTGCCTAATTGTGATCTCTGTCAAATAAATAAATAAAATCTTTAAAAAAAATGAAACAGGAAACATACTTAAGCAGAGGGAGTAGGTAAGTGAGTATGTGATGAGTGAGATTAAGTAAAACGAGGCCAGGCAATGAAATAATAAACTCAGAAGAGTTTGTGTTTGATTTGTTAGGTGCTTTGGAACTACTAAGAGTGTGAGAAAGGATGTAGATTAACCAAATTCATCAGTTATGAAGCATCTCTGGGTCCAGGCCCTTTTATAACAAAAGAAATAGACTAACCTCACAAACTCCTGCACATTGAACCTCCTAAGTAGGGCTCAACGAACAAACTGTGAACTTCTGAGTAAATTTTTAATCTCTGTAAGCTTCAAAGAGGAATTCCGTAAGGAGGAATCCTTAATAAAAAAAAAAGGCTAATAGCACCCACCTCACAAGTTTAATGGAAAGAACAAATGAGAGGATATTTATGTGAAATGGGAGTTAAAATGTAAATAGTCATAGAAAAAAAGGTCATTGTTATCTCAATATTACTTTATGTAATAACTAACATTGAGTGCTTACTGTATGCTATGTACCCTTTTAAAGACTTTATGTGTATTAACTCTTGAAATTAATTAACACAAGGCATAAAAAGCTACTCAACAGCTAATTACTGTGAAGAATCTATATTAATGATCTCATTAACTCTTCAAAGCAACTCTGTAGGAATTTATTACTAATACAGTCTCCATTTTGCAGATCAAGAAGCTGAGGGATAGAGAGGTTAAATAACTTGTACAAGATCACCTGGGAAGTGGCAGAGCTGAGATTTGAATCCAAATCCTACAGTACTCATCATTTTGTGTGCGAATTACATGAACCAGAAATCCTGCAAGTTTTATTCTGTATTCTATGTTGTGCTTGATTCTGTAATGTTCCTGTTAACAAGTAATTTATTTGGAAGTATTAGAAAGATAAGCCAAACTTATTTTTTGAATGATGTCATAATACAAGCCTAAATTTCTGAGCAAGGCAGACACTTAACCGATTGAGCCACCCCGGTGTCCCCCATTTCACATTTTTATGCACAACTATAAATCAAAATAAGACACTAGTTTGTTCTTTATAGTTAAGAGTCTGTTTTTTTTTTTTCTTTTTTCTTTTTGATCTGTCTCTTTTTTTAAAAGATTTTATTTATTTATTTGAGAGAGAGAGAGAGAGATCACAAGTAGGCAGAGCGGCAGGCAGAGAGACAGGGGGAAGCAGGCTCCCTGCTGAGCAGAGAGCCCAATGTGGGGCTCAATCCCAGGACCCTGAGATCAAGACCTGAGCCAAAGGAAAGGCTTTAACCCACTGAGCCACCCAGGCACCCTGATTGCTCTTTTTTTCTTTGTATGTTTGTTTTGTTTCTTAAGTTCCACATGTAAGTGAAATTGTATGGTATTTGTCTTTCTCTGACTGTTTCACTTAGCATTATACCTAAGATCCATTCATGTTGTTGCAAATCACAATATTTCATTCTTTTTTAAAGCTGAGTCATATTCGGGCACCTGGGTGGCTCAGTGAGTTAAAGCCTCTGCCTTCGGCTCAGGTCATGATCCCCCCCTGGGATCAAGCCCCACGTTGGCTCTCTGCTCAGCAGGGAGCCTTCTTCCTGCCCCCACCCGCACCCCCAGCCTGTCTCTTTGCCTACTTGTGATCTCTGTCTGTCAAATAAATAAAAATCTTAAAAAAAAAAAAAAAAGCTGAGTAATATTCCATCGTGTGTATAGATACCACAACTTCTTTATCCATTCATCTACTGATGGACACTTAGCTTGCTTCCATATCTTAGCTATTGTAACTAATGCTGCAGTGAACATAAGGGTGTTTATATAACCTTAATTTTACTATTTGCAAAGTGGAGATAATGACAGTATCTACTTTTTAAAACCTAAGTGAGATAAAGCATGTAGTATTTAACATGACTCCAGGTTGTATAAATTAAGCAGTCAATAAAAATTATCAATATTCATATATTTTAGGCATATTAAGTTTGCCAGGAAAAAAAAGGAAAGTTATACTAGACAAAGAATATGGGCTGAATATGCAAAAATAAATAACAGGTACAACTCCCTTTAGACAATAATGTGCTTTTGTGTGTATGTGAGCTCTACACTCTATACTCCACCTATTTTTTAAAGATTTATTTATTGGGGCGCCTGGGTGGCTTAGTGGGTTAAAGCCTCTGCCTTCGGCTCAGGTCATGATCCCAGGGTCCTGGGATTGAGCCGAGCATCGGGCTCTCTGCTCAGCGGGGAACCTGCTTCCTCCTTTCTCTCTCTCTGCCTGCTTCTCTGTGATCTCTGTCTGTCAAATAAATAAATAAAATCTTTTAAAAAAAAAAAGGTTTTTTTTGTTTGTTTTTTTTTTTAGGGTGAGAGAGAGCACAAGGGTGAGGGGAGAAAAAAAGAATCCCACACAGACTCCACAATCAACACGGACCTGATAAGGGGCTTGATCCCGCAACACTGAGATCATGACCTGAGCTGAAACCAAGAGTTGGACACTCCATGGACTTTGCCACCCAGGTGCCCCTACACCCTCTTTAAAAATAATCTCTACACCCAACGTTGGCTCAAACTCAGGACCCTCAGATTAAGAGTCATGTGCTCTTTCAAATGAGTGAAGCAGGCACTCCAATGTGCTTTATTTTTTTTTAAGATTTTATTTATTTGAGAGAGAGAGAAAGAGTGTACAAGGACATGAACAGGAGAAGGGGCAGAAGGAGAGAGAGAGAAATGGACACCCCGCTGAGCAGGTAACCCCATGCAGGGCTCAGTCTAGGAACCCAAGATCATGACCTGAGTCAAAGGCAGACACTTAACCAATTAAGCCACCTAGGTGCCCCTATCTTTTTTTTTTTTTTTTTTAAGATTTATTTATTTGGGGCATCTGGGTGGCTCAATGGGTTAAGACTCTGCCTTCGGCTCAGGTCATGATCTCAGGGTCTTGGGATCTAGCCCCACATCGGGCTCTCTGCTCAGCGGGAAGCCTGCTTCCCCCTCTCTCTCTGCCTACTGCTCTGCTTACTTGTGATTTCTTTCTCTGTCAAATAAATAAATAAAATCTTTAAAAAAAGAAAAGAATTATTTATTTATTTTAGAGATAGAGGGGTGAAGGATGGGCAGAGGGAGAGAGAATCTCCATCAGACTCCCCACTGAGTGTAGAGCCCTACAGGGGGCACAATCTCAAACCTGAGCCAAAACCAAGAGTTAGAAGTGAACCAATGGAGCCACCCAGGCACCCCTTTAAAATGTGTATAAATTGGGACTCCTGGCTGGCCAAGTCGAGAAATAGCATGCAACTGTTGATCTTGGGGTTGTGAGTTTGAACCCCACATGGGGTGCAGAGATTACTTAAGTGAATAAAACTTTAAAATGTATATAAATTGATTAAAGTCTAACTGAGAGCTGGTATTTAAATTCTATGTAAATTCCATAACACAATGGATTTTCTTTTTTTTTTTTTTTAAGATTTTCTTTATTTATTTGACAGAGAGATCACAAGTAGGCAGAGAGGCAGGCAGAGAGAGAGGGAAGCAGGCTCCCCACTGAGCAGAGAGCCCAATGCGGGGCTCAATCTCAGGATGCTGTGATCATGACCTGAGCCAAAGGCAGAGGCTTAACCCACTGAGCCACCCAGGTGCCCCTGGATTTTCTTTAAAAAAAAAAAAAAAAATTTAAGATTTTATTTATTTATTTGTCAGAGAGAGAGAGAACACAGAAATAGGGGAAATAGGCAGAGGGAGAAACAGGCTCCCCACTGAGCAGGGAGCGCAATGTGGGGCCTGATCCTAGGACCCTGGGAGTGTGACCCAAGCCAAAGGCAGCCACTCAACAACTGAGCCACCCAGGCACCCCTGGATTTTCTAATATGTGTTATGTAACTACTCATGTTTAGACTTTCTCCCCACCTCCCTTCACAGTGGGTAATACCTGTTTTGCAACTCATAGGCCTATCAAATAAAGGCTCGAATTCTAACCTTATCTCCAAAATAAATGCAACAATAATAAATGATTCGAGGAATTGCTTTTGATCTCTATACTTGTTCATTTTTATAACAAACGGCTTATGGAAACCTCACAGTATTATTATAACAGTCTCAATTTCAACAGCAATAGGTACTCAGTGAATAGTTGCTGAATGAATGATTGGATTAATTAGTTAATTAATTCATGAATACATAAAAATGATTCCTACACCTAGATGTGTTCTGGGGAAAAAATAAGACAAGAAAAATTCATAGGAATAAGTAACCATGTCATTCTTCAACCACCTGAATTTCTGGACTAATAGTTGAGGTTAGGAACTCTGTTTTGCCTCTCTGTATCTACATAATTTTGCATCTCTTTAATTATATTGTGAAATGATTATAAGCCAGCACAAAGCTCAGGGTTGTTTCATCTGATTGGTCCACCGCACATCTGCACGCCGTGTGTTACTTAGCAACATTTCCCTGCTCCCCTCTCCATCTCCTGTTGGGAAACCCACTCGGAGGAGGCGGAACTTGACAGGGGTGTGAAGGAAAATCCAGTGACCAATCCTTAATGTCCAGGAATTTTCAGACACTATGGATGACTCTTGGTTTTGGATGGTGAGTTTTGTTCTTTTTTCTAGCTTTTTCTCCCCCCTTATTTAAGGATTAGAAGCTATATATTAGAAAGTTTGTTCCATAGTGGAAAATGCAGAACAGAAACGTGTTTGACTGGAATAGGGTTCCGTAGCACTAGGGATGCCACACCTTAATTGCTAAAGACACGGCTGTTGAGAAACACGGACACTCCCCTTCTCACACTTTGGGTTACAGTTAAGCAAGACACAACTTCATACCGGAGACTGAATTTAAATGAGCTACAACTTTTATGTAGGTCAGCAAGGTGCACGAAAAGGAG
Organism: Enhydra lutris kenyoni; assembly: GCF_002288905.1. Classification (NCBI taxonomy): domain Eukaryota; kingdom Metazoa; phylum Chordata; class Mammalia; order Carnivora; family Mustelidae; genus Enhydra; species Enhydra lutris. The sequence goes on along the minus strand of NW_019154142.1, from coordinate 5,098,297 downwards.
AATAAATGAGTACAAGGGAGAAAGGAATCACTTCTTTCTATATAACTCCTTGGGTGGAAGTATAATGTGAATGGACAAAGTAAATTCTCCTTCAGTGTAATTATAATTCTACGTGGCTGAAGTGTATACATCAAACCAGCCTATTGGGACAAAACTAAGCTATAATTACTGTAATCCTTTGTTCTTTAAAAAAAATTAAGCTTTAAAATACTCAATGGAAAATAAAAGTAATAAAGTGATTAATTACTTCCTTATATATTGTTTTTCTTAGGAATATTCTTGAGGAAAACTAAGCTTATAAGCAACAAAAAGGTTATATTCTTTTTAGGGCTTAGTGCAAGTAATACTTGATATGAAATAGGTTATAGAAATATCAAAATTAATGGAAAACTTTCACATTTCATTTAGATATGAAACTAAATAAATAGTACTGTGACTTCACTATTCAAAGTAGATAAAAATTAACTTGTCATACACAGTTAAACTCATAAGATATTCTAATTTTTAATTACCCAAGTGTAGAAGCAATCTATTTTCTTTCAACCACTATAATGATTATTTTCATTTTTGGTCCACCTTAAATAAGGATTTAATGACTGTAAACACTGTGACTGACTTACAAATAAAGGTATGGTTTTTAGTATCTCAGAATTTGCAAGTCATTTAAAGAGGAATCTACTTTAAAAACAAGTACTTTGGGGATGCCTGGGTGGCTCAGTAGGTTAAGCATCTGCTTTCGGCTCAGGTCATGATCCCAGGGTCCTGGGATTGAGTCCCACATCGGGCTGCCTGATAGGTGGGGAGGCTGCTTCTCTCTCTGCTGCTCCCCTGCTTGTGCTCACTCTCTCTCTCACAAATAAAATCTCTCAAAAATAAAATTAAAATTAAAAATAGGGGGCACCTGGGTGGCTCAGTGGGTTAAAGCCTCTGCTTTCAGCTCAGGTCATGATCCCAGGGTCCTGGGATCGAGCCCCGCATCAGGCTCTCTGCTCAGCAGGGAGCCTGCTTCCCCTTCTCTCTCTGCCTGCCTCTCTGCCTACTTGTGATCTCTCTCTCTCTCTCTCTCTCTCTGTCAAATAAATAAAATCTTTTAAAAAACAAAATAAATATAAATAAATAAATAATAAATAAAAGTGCATACTTTGTAAAAAAGGAAAAAACAGGGCGCCTGGGTGGCTCAGTTGGTTGAGCGACTGCCTTCGGCTCAAGTCATGATCCTGGACTTCCAGGATCGAGTCCCGAATCGGGCTCCCAGCTCCTTGGGGAGTCTGCTTCTTCCTCTGACCTTCTCCTCTCTCACGCTCTCTCTCACTCATTCTCTCTCAAATAAATGAATAAAATCTTAAAAATAAATAAATAAAAATAAAAAAGGAAAAAACATGCTACTTTGTGATATGACCAGATATGAGAGTATCCATAATTATCTGATGTTTCCCTATACAAAAAGTTATCTACTCTTCTTAACAGTGTAATTTCCCTTACTTCAAATTTTTGTAATTCTTTCATTCTATGGAATGAAATTCTTTAGTTGAATTTATACTGAGATGTATAAATTCCTAGTTTCATGCATTTTCTGTTCAGTCCTTTGAAAGGTCCTCATCTTGTGTTTACACATAGTCCTAAGGACACAACAAAATTTTGCTAAGTTGAAAACTACAATTGCGGATTTTGGTTTTCTTTTTTTTTTTTAAAGATTATTTATTTGAGAGTGAGAGCACAAGCGGGGGGAGCAGAGGGAGAGAAAATCTCAGACTCTGCACTCAATGCAGAGTCTGACATGGGGCTCAGTCCCAGGACCTTGAGATCACAACCTAAGCCAAGAGTTGGATGCTTAACTGACTGAGCTACCCAGGTGCCCCTACAATTATGGATTTTGAATAAGTTATACTAAACTGGGGGCACCTGGGTGGCTCAGTGGGTTAAAGCCTCTGCCTTCGGCCCGGGTCATGATCCCAGGGTCCTGGGATCGAGCCCCGCATCGGGCTCTCTGCTCAGCAGGGAGCCTGCTTCCCTTCCTCTCTCTCTGCCTGCCTCTCTGCCTACTTGTGATCTCTGTCTGTCAAATAAATAAATAAAATCTTTAAAAAAAAAAAAAAGTTATACTAAACTGGTTCTGTTAAAAATGTGAAGATTAACCTGTATCCCTGGGGCAAATAATACATTATATGTTAGTAAAAAAATAAAAATTTAAGAAAAGCTGAAAAAATGTGAAGATTAGGTACACTTACAAATATTTACCTGGGAAGGTTCTCTCTACGTTCTCTGAGTACATGACTAAAAATTCTCTGTTTTGACAATTTCTCAGGAGAGACGTTCTCAAATAGAGATCTCAGTACTTTATTTGTTAAAATAAAGTTTCAACAAGGACCAAGAAAAAACTTCACAAAAAATATAACCTTACCTTTTTTTGAAGATTTTATTTATTAGAGGATGAGAGAGAGAGCAAGACCATGAACAAGCAGAGGAGGGGAAGGAGAGAGGGAGAAGCAGACTCCCCACTGATCATGGAGACTGGCGCCGGCCTCCATCCCAGGACCCTGAGATCATGACCTGAGCCAAAGGCAGACACTTAACCAACCAAGCCACCCAGGCACCCCAAACCTTATGTTTAAAAAAAAAAAAAAAAAACAAAAAAAAAAAAACAAGAAAATAACTACAGGGAAATACCTTTTTTGGTTGTTACTAAAGATTTTATTTATTCATTTAACAAAGAGAGAGACAGAGAGAGAGGGAACACAAGCAGGGGGAGTGGGAGAGGGAGATGCAGACTCCCCACTGAGCAGGGAGCCCGACATGGGGCTAAATCCCAGGACCCCAGGACCACAACCTGAGCGGAAGGCAGATGCCCAAAGACTGAGCCACCCATGTGCCCCACCACGGGGAAATATCTTGAGGTAACTGGCTAGCTCGGTTGGTAGAGTATATGACTCTTAATCTCAGGGTTGTGAGTTCAAGCCCCACGTTGGGTGTGAAGCCTACTTAAAATTGAGAAAAAAATTTTTTTTAAATAAGTGAAATATTTAACTGTCATGGGGAGCAGTATTTTCAACATCTGATGGTGAGAACAAGAAAGTACTATTGTCTAGCAAAGCGTTATCAGTGCCATTGATTATGGCAGTGTACAAAGGAGAGTCTTATCTTGTTTATAGACTTTAATTTACTGAATGTATTAAAGGTACAGTTTTATTTTTTTTAAGATATTTATTTATTTATTTATTTAGAGAGACTGTGCTGTGCTCCCAAGCAGGGGGAGGGGCAGACAGGGAGGGAGAGAGAGAATTCCTTCCAAACGGACTCTGTACTGAGCATGGAGCCCGAGGCAGGGCTTGGTTTCAGGACCCTGAGATCATCACCTCAGCTGAAACCAAGAGTCAGACACTCAACTGTCTGAGCCACCCAGGTACCCCTTGAAGTTACAGTTTTAAACAATAACTTCCTTCATTTCAAATTCCCCGTTACTTTAGAATCTGGTCTCTCTAGCAGATAAAGTCTATTTAGATTGGTAATTCAAATTCATGGCTTTTGTGAAATTCCTTTCTTTTTTCAGATTGTTAAGAATCCTGAGATCAAGGAAATAAATGAAAAATTTCTAAAAATGTCTATGTATACTTAAAGTACTGTAATTATATGTATTAAATCTGTTTAAAAAAAAAAAACAGGGGCATCTGGGTGGCTCAGTTGATTGAGCACCCAACTCCTGATTTCAGCTCATGTCATGATCTCAGGGTTGTGAAATTGAGCCCTGAATTGGGCTCCTCACTCAGCAGAGAGTCTACTTGGAATTCTCTTTCTCCTTCCTCCTCTCTTCTCCCCTCCAAAATAAATAAATAAATCTTTTTAAAAAATAAAATAAATCTATAAAAAAACCTGATAGTTAAGAATCTTGCAACCAAGATGTAATAGCTTTATTTTATAAAAGAGTGCTGAAGCAACAATAAACCATAACAAATCTATAAACAAATCTTATAACTTTTATTCACAAAATATGTTTGATATAATTCTAAGTCAATAAGTGGCATCGGATTATGTAGATTATTCATTGGGTTCATCCTCTGGTTTCTTCCAGTATCAGAATTGCTGAAGAGCAGGCTGGGTACTGAAGGGGTGATCCTTTAAGTACCTCCAAATCCCTATAACTAGAAAGACCCAGGCATCCCTTCTGTAGGATATTGCAAGGAAATGTCTTTTCTTTGATACTTCCATGTTCTCAAATAACTTAAAACATATTGGGGCACCTGGGTGGCTCAGTGGGTTAAAGCCTCTGCCTTCGGCTCAGGTCATGATCCCAGGGTTCTGGGATCGAGCCCCGCATCGGGCTCTCTGCTCATCGGGAAGCCTGCTTCCCCCTCTCTCTCTGCCTGCTCCTCTGCCTACTTGTGATCTCTGTCTGTCAAATAAATAAATAAAATATTTAAAAAAAAATACAGAGGACCTGTAGAATCCAGAATCCATGGTTAGAGAGGTACAAAAAGGCAGAGTCATAGGTGCCAAAAATGAACTTTTAAAAACTATTGAGTCAGGGATTCTTTGGTTACAAGTAAAAGGAAGCTATCCAAATTAACTCAAGTAAAAAGGAGGTAATTAGAAGTCCCAGAGAGGAAGGGCGCCTGGGTGGCTCAGTGGGTTGAGCATCTGACTCTTGGTTTCGGCTCTGGTCATGTTCTCAGGGTCATGGGATTGAGCCAGGCATTGGGCTCCACACTCAGGGCAGAGTCAGCTTGAGATTCTATCCCTCACCCTCTGCCCCTCCCCACACTTGCATGTGCATGTGTGCATGATCTCTCTCTCTGTCTCTCTCTCTCTCTAGAGTAGATAAATCTTAAAAAAAAAGAAAGAGAGAGAGAGAAAAAAAAAGTCCCAGAGAAGAACTCTTGTGGTTCCCAACACAAATATAGAAATGATGTAACTTGTCAGACCATTACTTTCTTTTTCTCTAGAGCTGTATGATTTCTGCTTCCTTTGGCACATCCAGGTTATGGCATATTTCTGAGGACCAGATTTCTCAGTTTATTTGCATGTATACAGCAAAAAATGACCACCACTCCTGAGCCTACCTGACCTTGTGGTTCTAGTTTCCTCCAAAGAGTTACTGACTCAATGTCCAGGTTAAAATAATCAAGCAAAAGAACTTGACTTGGTTGGGTATTCTCCCCTCATCCAGTCGGCCACGGTTCAGGAGACAGGGACTAATGGAAGTAGGCTGCCCCTTCCAGGGACTGTGAGTTGGGCAGATTCTCTGAGAAAGGGACGCGAACGGGGATGAAACGATTAGTATCTCAAGTTACCAGATACCAGATAGGTTGAAGTTGGACTTTCTCAGTTGTTTTTAAGTCTCCTTCAACTTGGGAGTTCAGGCTGCGGAGGGCAGAAATGTCAAATCGTATCAGAATATTCTTTATTACAAAACAAGGTAGGATTTGGTTTGTGGCAGATATAGTTTGTTCTATTAAAAATGGGAAGGGGGAGGGGTGCCTAGGTGGCTCCATGGGTTAAAGACTCTGCTTTCAGCTCAGGTCATGATCTCAGGGTCCTGGGATCAAGCCCCACGTCAGGCTTTCTGCTCAGTGGGGAGCCTGCTTCTCCCTCTCTCTCTGCCTGCCTTTCTGCCTACTTGTGATCTCTCTCTCTCTCTCTCTGTCAAATAAACAAATAAAATCTTTTTTTAAAAAATGGAAAGGGGGAGCAATGGCTCAGTCAGTGGAACATGTGGCTCTTCATCTCTGGGTTGTGAGTTCGAGACCCATGTTGAGTGTGGAGATTACTTAAAAATAAAATTTTTTTAAAAAATGGATTGTATGAGGGGCGCCTGGGTGGCTCAGTGGGTTAGGGCCTCTGTCTTCGGCTCAGGTCATGGTCTCGGGGTCCTGGGATCGAGCCCCGCATCAGGCTCTCTGCTCGGTGGGGAGTCTGCTTCCTCCTCTCTCTCTCTCTGCCTGCCTCTCTGACTGCTTGTGATCTGTCGAATGAATAAATAAAAATCTTAAAAAAAAAAATGGATTGTATGAAAGGTTCTTGGTTCCTACCTAGCTCTCCAGCTTCCGGAATGAGTGGAAGATTTGAGTGACCAACTAAGACCTGTTTCCTGGTACCAGAACAGCTCTTATTCTCCAGCTCTAAATAAAGACATCCTAAGAGAGATCACATATTTATAGTGATAGGTTATAGCTCCAATTCTTCCAGTTATTGTCTTTCTCAAATAAGGAGAGTACAAGAGAATAAGCCATGAAAAAAACTTAAACACTTCTTTTTTATTTTTTAAAAAGAGTTAATTTATTTGAAAGAGAGAGTGAGTGAGAGAGAGCATGAGAGGGCAGAAGGAGAAGGAGAAGCAGGCTCCCCACTGAGCAGGGAACCCGATGAGGGGCTGGATCCCAGGGCCCTGGGATCATGACCTGAGCCAAAGGCAGATGCTTAACTGACTGAGCCACCCAGGGGCCCCTGTCAGAGGTTTCTTAATTTTTATTTTTTTATTTATATTTTTGTGGAGCCCAAGGCAGGGCTTGAACTAACAACTCTGAGATCAAGATATGAGTCAGACACTCATATGATATTAGATAAAGAGTCAGACACTTGACTCACTGAGCCACGCAGGTGCACCAGGGATATCTTCAAATTTAACTCCCACCTTTTTTTCTTTTTTTGGTCAGCTAAACTATTTTTAATTTTCAAGCACTCTCTTTTGTTCTTTGGACATTTTTTATTTATGTAGTATTCTGTTTTTGTCTGTTTTGTTTGTTTTGGTGGGTAGAATGATTTTTCCTGCCCCTATGGTGTATACTTACGGTCTTTTTTCTTGGAAGTTTACTTCTACTGACTACAGTATTTGTTTCCTCTGGTTTCCTTTCTTTCCTGTTTACCTTGCTCTCTCTCTAAATGTTGAAGGCAAGTTTTCTTCTAATATCTGATACATGGCCATAAGCATTTAAGGACTACAAAATGGATTGTAAGCTCTTGGCTTCTGAACTTGGCTTCACCATAGAAAGACCAAATGGGGGGCGCCTGGGTGGCTCAGTGGGTTAAGCCGCTGCCTTCGGCTCAGGTCATGATCTCAGGGTCCTGGGATCGAGCCCCACATCGGGCTCTCTGCTCAGCAGGGAGCCTGCTTCCTCCTCTCTCTCTCTGTCTGCCTCTCTGCCTGCTTGTGATCTCTGTCAAATAAATAAATAAAATCTTTAAAAAAAAAAAAAAAAAAGAAAGACCAAATGGAGGGTGTGGTTTGGGGGTGGTTGGTTTTTGGGGGGAGTGTTTGTTTGTTTGTTTGTTTGTTTGTTTGTTTTTGAGAGACAGAGAGCACATGCATGAGGTGGGGAGGTGGGGCAAAGAAATAGACTCTTAAGCAGGCTCCTTGCCTAGGACTAGATCCCACAACCCTGAGATCATGACCTGAGCCATCATCAAGAGTCAGATGCTTAGCCAACTGAGCCACCCAGGCACCCCAAGGTTTTTCTTCTCTTAAAATGAGCCTCAAATGTGAGTATATAGAGTTCTTTGATTTAAGAGGTATTCAGCTTCTTTAAAGTATGAGTCTCCAAACTCTGAGAAGTTTTGAGTTGCTTCCTGAAATTAGATGTTTGACCTGAGGGAGGGAGAGAATGGGGTTAATTTTTCCTTAGAACTTAAAATTAAAAATTCAAAAGAACTTACCTCCCATAATACTTGACTTAATAATTTACCGTAAACAATAGATACAATCACTGAATTTCTGTAAATATTTTCCCTCGGTGAATGTGGGCTTTTTTATTTCAGTAATCTCTACACCCAATGTGGGGGCTCAAATTTACAACGCAAGATCAAGAGTTGCATGTTTTACCATCTAAGCCAGCCTGGCATCCCAGGGGCTTTTTTATTTCAAGTCTGACAGATTTTTCTGAGATAGACTGGTTGGTGGGACCCAAAAGATTAAAAACTTCTAAGAACACTTTGCCTACCTTAGCCTACCGGTGGCATGGAAGGACTTGCTACAGTCCAGAAGTAACACTTCTGTAAACTCTGGAATCAGTACCTTAGACCCAGCAAGAAGGACCCTGCCCTTGCATGTCACAAATAAATACTCAAAAACCACTTATTAAATAACATCTGTGTACCTGTCACTTGAAATTCAGGGCACATTGTTGGCATACCGTGATTTATAAACTTAAATATCCACTCCTGGAAATAACGCCAATCAGAACCCAGGGAAATACTTTTTCTTATCTCTTGCCCTATGTTCATTATGCAAAAAGCAACTAAGTACAAATGCCATTAAGGTTTATGGTTTACAGTGCTGTTGACAAAGAAGAAAGACCTTTGGAATGTGGGGAGGATCTGAAGAGCAGAAACTGATAAGAGAAGAGACAAAATAATTGTCAAATTCTGCCTCTTATTGTGAATGCGATTTGGGCCTCGTGAAGTATCTTTTCCTGGTGCCAAGTATCCATTTTCTTGCTTCTCTCAGGACACCAGAGATACTCACAAATTAGGGTGAAAATTCAAAGAGTTGAACATGGTGGCTGAGGAACATCTTGCAAAACTGAACACTTTCATATTATCCTTCAATTTATGTAGGTGCACCTGGGTGGTTCAGTCGTCAGACTGGATCTAACTCTGGGTCTCAGGTCTGGATGTCAGGGTTGTGAGTCCAAGCCCTGTGCTGGGTGTGGAGCCTACTTTAAAAAGAAAAAAAATTATGTGTAGGTAGGCATAAGCATAATATACAGGAAATGTGATACAGACTCTTTACATTAGTAGCAAAATGGACATGCTATACGAGAATTGCAAATAGTTTAACTTTCATAAAAAGAGTTAATGTTTCATAACTTTGTAAAAATTACATTTAAAAACTTACCTTTAGGGGTGCCCAGGTGGTTCAGTCGGTCAAGAGTCTGCCTTCAGCTCCAGTGATGATCTCAGAGTTCTGGGAGGAGGGAGCCTGCTTCTCCCTCTTCCTCTGCCTGCTGCTCCCCCTGCTTGTGCTCTCTGTGTCAAATAAATAAATAAAATCTTTTTAAAATAAAATAAAAAAATAAGCCTACTGTTATAAATTGTTAGTAATTATAATTCATATATGTATTATCTTTAATTTTAACATAACTACACATTTTGAAAAAATAACTTTTTGTAGTATCTTAAAATAATGTTATTTTATTCAAAAAGGACTTTTAGGGGCGCCTAAAAGTGGCTCAGTGGGTTAAAGCCTCTGCCTTCAACTCAGGTCATGATCTCAGGGTTCTGGGATCAAGCCCCACATCAGGCTCTCTGCTCAGCAGGGAGCCTGCTTCCCTCTCTCTCTGCCTGCCTCTCTGCCTACTTGTGATCTCTCTCTCTCTCTGTTAAACAAATAAATAAAATCTTTAAAAAAAAAAAGGACTTTTAATTTGTGATATTTTTACCTTTAATTCATATTTTATACACATTCAGAACTTACTTTTTTAATCCTTTAGATGACAGAATGAGTACAAGTTAAGATCATACAGAAAAAGAAAACACAAAAGTGGAGCTCAAAAACAATAAGAAAAAAAAGTCTCAAAAGAAAAAATTACAAAACCCTTGAAGAGGCTATCTGCTTAAATATTTAAAAACTAAAACAAAGTGTTTATGAACCACATGAAATTTGCTAACAGCACATTACAAATTCTTTGCTTACTGAATATTTAAATACTGATGAAAACAAGAAAATTATTTTAGCGTATTTTGCCAGGACATATTGGCCAGGACAATGGCCAGTACATGGTTCATAAATGGCTCTGCCCATTTCCATTAAGGTCATTGTCAATCTTTTCTTATTTTTAAGTTTATATCTGTGGTTAAAAATTTAACTCAGCCTAGGAAACACCATCACTAAATTTGACACATCAGGTATTACAGTACTGTTCCTTTCCTCAGTACTTTTGTTTCTGCATTTTGTGGTGATAGTGCTATGTCTTAGCTTGTATGTTCTACAGTTTCCAACCCACTTTTATCACTTATAAACCCACAACAGCCTTGGGTGGTGGAACTCATGTTTATCTTAGAGAAAACCATGTTTTCAACATCAAGAATGTGACAGATTTGGGACCACCACTGGTATACTGGTAAACATTTAATAACAGTTATGGAGAACCCTAACTGTAGAGTTTAGCAATTTCCTTGAAGTAAATGCTCCCACCGCGGCCAATTCAACCTACCTCCTTAAAGTTCTGAAAACTGAACAAATGACTCTTGCAAACAGGAAAAAGCCAGCTCTGGCACACCCCCCCAGTCACTTTAAATTCAATCCAGGGACGCCTGGGAGGCCCAGATCATGCTCAGCAGGGAGCCTGCTTCTCCCCCTCCCTCTGCCTGCTGCTCTGCCTACTTGTGCTCTCTCTCCTTGTGTGTCAAATAAATAAATAAATATCTTAAAAAATAAATAAAATAAAATAAATTCAATCCGAAAGTTTATGAAAACTTACATATGTGCCTTGTTCTGAGATTGGGTTATCAAAATAGAAGATATGGATGTGCCAATTTAGTTGGCATATTCAACCAACAATGAGGCTATTAAATGGCAAATTATGTGGTCTTAATTACTTTTTTTTTTTTTTAAGATTCTATTTATTCACCTGACACTCAGAGATCACAAGTAGGCAGAGAGGCAGGCAGAGAGAGAGAGGAGGAAGCAGGCTCCCCGCCGAGCAGGGAGCGCAATGCGGGGCTCGATACCAGGACCCTGGGATCATGACCTGAGCCAAAGGCAGAGGCTCCAACCCACTGAGCCACCCAGGCGCCCCATTAATTACCTTTTTTTAAAGATTTTATTTATTTATTTGACAGGCAGAGATCACAAGTAGGCAGAGAGGCAGGCAGAGAGAGAGGAAGGAGAGCAGGCTCAGAGCAAGCTCAAAAAGCCTGATGTGGGGCTTGATCCCAGGGCCCTGGACCACAACCTGAGCCGAAGGCAGAGGCTTTAACCCACTGAGCCACCCAGGCGCCCCTATGTGCTCTTAATTATAAATGCTTCTGGAGGGGCACCTGGGTGGCACAGTCGGTTGGGCCTCCAATTCTTGGTTTCTGCTCAGGTCATGATCTCGGGGTCTTGAGATCAAGCCCCATGTTGGGCTCTGAACTCAGTGGAATTGGCCTGGATTTCTCTCTCCCTTTCTTTCTGCCCTTTCCCCCTCAAATAAATAGTTAAATCTTTTTTAAAAAATTAATAAATGCTTCTGGAGTTCCCAGAGGATAGTGAGTGTGATAATAGGTAGGTTCTAAACTGGCTCTCAGTGATCCCTGACTGGCAGTATTCACACCCTTATGGAATCCACTTCCCTTCAGTGTGGGTAGAACCTGTGACGTCATTCCAATTTTCTTAAGCAGTAGAATGTAACAATGGTGCAAAGCTGGTGGGATGCCACTCCGTAATTACGTTATATTAGATTGTAACTTCTAGTTTACTAGCATACCCTGTTTCTGTGTTTGGCGAAGCAAGATATGGCAAGGACCTATGGAAAGACACTGAGGCTCTCGGTCCAGTAGCCTGCAAGGACCTGAACCATGGGAATGAGGAAATAGCTCCTTTCCTAGTCAAACCTTTAGATGGGACTGCAGCACAGGCCAGTATCTTGACTGTGGCCTTGTGAGGGACCCTATACAGAGGACTCAGCTAAGCTATGTGCAAACTCCTGACTCACACAAACAGTAAGATAATACATGTGTCCTGTTTTAAGCAACTAAGTTTGCGTATTTTATCAGGTACCCAGAGATAATACAGTCAGTGTGGGCTAGAGTACTGTTCTAAAGAATGTTATGTGGAATTATAGCTAGTATTAGAAATTGAGTAAGATTTTCATAGTGTGAAGAATTGGGGGAGGGGCTTTGAGGGAATGTTGGGAGATAAGATTAGTTTGAAAGAGCAAGGATCTATTAGGAGGGCACTTAAACATTCATGTTTTCAGCTAATACTGGTTGAATACATTATGCCAAATACTTTTTGGGGGGCAATGCTCTGCAGGTTAAGCAAAGACAAACAAGCTTTTACATAGCTTAAAAGCTGACAGAGACCTGACAATCAACAAATAAGTAAACACAAGAGAACAGTAAGAATTATGCAGAGAATTAAAGCAGAATGATGTGTTAAGGAGTATCTACTTGGTTACTGGAGATTAGAAAGTAAAGAAAGGTGTGGCAGGCCTGGAGAAAGGCCCCCACATCCGTTCTCTCCCCGTTTCCTCTTAAGTAACAGAATCGGCCAGTTTTTGCCCAGGCAACTAGCTAGGCTCAGGTCATGATCTCAGGGTCCTGGGATCGAGTCCCGCATCGGGTTCTCTGCTCGGTGGAGATCCTGCTTCCCTCTCTCTCTCTCTGCCTGCCTCTCCATCTACTTGTGATCTCTCTCTGTTAAATAAATAAATAAATAAATAAAATTGAAAAAAAAAAAGAAAGAAAATTGTTTTTCTGCACTTTCTCTTTTTCTTTTTTTTCCAGGCTGGAATATAGACAGATGTGGACGAGCTTTAATCATGTGAATGAAGATTGCATGCTGTGATAAGAACAGACTAGAAGGAACCAGGGTCCCTGTATGATCTTCCAAAGCAGGGTGCCCACTCACCCTTTATCACCTCCCTGCCTCTGGATGTTATATGAAAGAGAAATAAACTTTAATCTTTTTCTCAGTTACTGTATTTGGGGGTCTCTTTGTTATCTTAGTTTAGCCTATGCCCTACGACCACAGGTGACCTCTCAGAGGAGGGGAACATTTAAGCTAATTGCTGAGTGAAAAGGATGAAAAAGTTATACAAAGTGGAGAGAGAGCATTTGAGACAAATGAAAAGGACCTAAAAAGGGAACGGTCAGTATGCCTAGGGCATAGAGAGTAAGCAAATAGTGGAGATGGGCTTGGAGAAAAATTAGTTGAGAACCATAAAAAATAAAATAAAACAGGGGCACCTGGGTGGCTCAGAGGCTTAAAGCCTCTGCCTTTGGCTCAGGTCATGATCTCAGGGTACTAGGATCGAGCCCCACATCCGGCTCTCTGCTCAACAGGGATCCTGCTTCCCCCTCTCTGCCTGCCTCTCTGCCTACTTGTGATCACTGTCTGTCAAATAAATAAATAAAAATCTTAAAAAAAATAAAAAATAGGGGCGCCTGGATGGCTCAGTTGGCTAAGCGACTGCCTTCGGCTCAGGTCATGATCCCGAAGTCCCGGGATCAAGTCCCGCATCGGGATCCCAGCTCCATGGGGAGTCTGCTTCTCCCTCTGACCTTCTCCCCTCTCATGCTCTCTCTCACTCTCTCTCTCAAATAAAAATAAATAAAATCTTTAAAAAATAAATAAATAAATAAAATAAAAATAAATAAATAAAATAAAATAATCACTCAGGCTTGCCCTGTGGTAAATCATCTGAGAGAGCCAAAGGTATGTTTTGGACATATTAAGTTTAGCAGAATATTCAAATGAGATTAACTGACCAACTTAGTAATTAGTACAAGGGACTTTGAGCCTCAAAATGGTAATGATGCTTGAGAAAAATAATATATTTTACAAAGGACCAATCCAATTGGTAGACACTATTTAAATATCCTCTACCAAATTAACAAGGACTTACCTTGCCAAGATTCTTGGCACTTTTATATTAACTTAAATTGCATTGGGAAAAAGCATAATAGTAATTGAAAAGCAACTAATTATAAGCAATTATAAGCCAAATTATGTTTACACCACAATTAGTGTTTGAGGTGGTTTAGTAGACAGATTCATTTCAATAAGCAAGCATCAAATAATTGAATAGCTTGTAAAACACAAATACTTCTTTTATCTTTATTCCAAGTATAACCACCACATTCTCTTTGAATTATTATTATCATAAAATAAGCAACATTTACCTTTTGTCCCAATTCCCAGCTTGAGTTGGATGCTTTTAAAAACATGGCAAGAGTAGTCTATGTACCTACCACACAACATAGCTTCTTTCAACAGGTTTCATAGAGAAATGTGAGCAAATTTACGTTCTTGTAAGACAAATACTACCCTGGAGGGAATCTAGAGTGCAAATTCAAACCACATCTTTTTCATTAAGTTTTTCATGCTTAAAACATTATCTCATTTCACTTTCAGTTGAGGGAAGTCTTTCTCTAAGGATGATAAGAAAGTCTTTTGTGTTGTGACAATGGTAATTTTTATGTCAGGCTGGGTTTTTTTCTCCTATAATCCCGAGGAAAAAGTCGTAACTTTGTTGCCACAATTTTGCCACCTCGGGTTAAACTTTGAAAACCACGACTTGCCAACTATTTTACAGTTGACATTGATTACTTAAGTATTACATTTATGGTTCTTTATTTTTTTTTTTTAATTCATGGTTCTTTAAATCACCGCTAGTGATAGGTCAGAATGCCTGTTCTATGAATTTCCAAATTCTTCTGAAGCACGTGAGATGGTATCACTGTAAATTTGTGGTGGGGGGGCACCCCTTTCAACTCGTTCATCAGTTTGAGAACATTCAAAGAAAAAAAATTATCAAACAATTTCAGATTATATTTAATAAACCAGTTTCTAGAAATAGTTTTGCAAAATAAATTCCCACCAGTTGACCTAATCGAGCACGGAATTGCCAGTGCTTTCACGGCAGCTGCCGCACTCGACCAACTCCAAGGCTTGGCGAGCCACATGGTGGGAGGTAGGTAGAGCCGGAGCCCTCCGAGGCTGGGCGCCACGTTGCTTTTCTCTTTTTAAATGGGGAGACATCGCTTCTGGCTATTGTGTAAACGGGTCGAGAATTGCGTTTACTCGTACATCAGCTAAGGCACCAGCAGAATTAAAGTGCCTTCTAATCCGACCCTTAGCAACATGTGAGTCACGGACATATATTGAGTTTTAATGCGTGGCTTCTTTCGCCTTGGGGGAAACGCACTTTAGAGAATGGCCAAGTACCTCAGCAATCGCGGTGAACTGCACAGGATCAAAACCACCACGCCATCCCAGCAGTGGCCACCGCCCCCGCCGAACCCCGCCAACCCTTCCTAAGGATCCACCCATGTTCTCTGCTAATCAGTTGTTTAACGCAGCACGGCGCAGCCTTTCCTCACTCCCTTCCCGTTCTCCCCACCCATTCTGCATTCGACCCCAGGTTTCTAAACCCCAGCCGGACCACACAGCGCCGTCTCCCGCCTAGGGGACAGCGCGAACCCGAACCGCAGCGCGGCGGGTATCTCCCCGCGCTCCTGGCAGGCGGGCCGCCAGCCAGCCGCAACTCGCGGCTGTTGATTGACAGGCGGCAGCAGCAATGAGCCTCAGGGGCGGGATGTTGCGTCACTTCCTGGCCTTTCGTGGGAGACGGAGTATATAAATGCAGTGCTCACGCAGCGCTCTCGCTTCCACAGTATGGCCGGCGACATTAGCTAGCGCTCGCTCTACTCTCTCTAACGGGGAAACAGCGGACTACAAGAGACTGAACTGTATCTGCCTCTATTTCCAACAGACTCACGTTCAACTTTCGCTCACAAAAAAAGCCGGGAAAATTTTATTAATCCTTTTTTTTTAAAAAAAGTTAATATAAAATTATAGCAAAAAAAAAAAAAAAAAGGAACCTGAACTTAAGTAACACAGCTGGAACAATCCGCAGCGGCGGCGGCAGCGGCGGGAGAAGAGATTTAATTTAGTTGATTTTCTGTGGTTGTTGGTTGTTCGCTAGTCTCACGGTGATGGAAGCTGCACATTTTTTCGAAGGGACCGAGAAGCTTCTGGAGGTTTGGTTCTCCAGGCAGCAGCCCGACGCAAACCAAGGATCTGGAGATCTTCGCACCATCCCCAGGTGGGTGCTGGGGGCTGTCGTCGCCTCGCAGGCATCAGCCTCGGGCGGGGGGCGGGGGCCGGGTGCCCGCAGCTTTCAGGTGGGGGCACATCCCCGGGTGGGGCTCGTTTCGGGGGCTCTGGTGGGGCTGCGATGTTGGGGGGGGGGGCGGCCGCGTCCACGCGGGGCACGAGCCGGCTCCTCCCGTCGCCGTTGCTGAGCCGGGCGCTGCCCGGGGGGAGGGGAGGAGGCCGGCGCGCCGCGTGCTCAGGTAACGTCCCCCGCGCGGCGTGCGGGGCGGCGGGCGGCGCCACTCGGGGTGGTTTGTGGGCCCGCGCCGTCGGGCTTTCCCCTCCGGAGTTGGCGGTCCGGGGCCTCGGTTGGGGACGTCTTGGGGCCGCGCGGGCTGCCTCCCGGCAGGTGTGGCTCAGCAGGCTTAGTCAGGCGCTAATTTGGGCGTGCCCGTCTCGGGGAGCGAGGAGGGAGGGAGTGAGTCCGAAGCCGGGCTGGTTCTCCCCTCGTGCTGCGGGAGGAGGGGGCTCCCCCGCTCTCGGACCGAGGGTCTGGCGCGCAGGCCTCCCTCCCTCCCGCGGTCCGCGCTGGCAGCATGTGGCGCCCGGGCGGAGGGGATTGGGCGGGAGCAGTGTCGCAGTGGCTGGGCCCCACCGCCGCCCTAATGTGCTCTGCACCAAATCCTTTTCTGGGCGGCCCCGGGAGACGGCCTCGGAGCCCACTGAGGCTTGCCCCGGAGACTCTTGACCTTGGGTGTGTAACCTGTTAACCGCGTCGGCGGGTTCCGGGCGAGGTGCCGGGCGAGGTGCGGGGTGCTGGAAGGTTTGACTGCATTTACGGGCTAGAGGCCCGTCTGAGCCAGGACATAATACCTTTAGTGCCTAAGCTTGCAAAGGAATCTGGGGCCCCGGCCTCCCACCCCGGGCGGTCACGCGAGAGAGCTTGGCTGATCGCAGAGAAGAGAGAGGTCTTCTGGTGGTTTGGAGAAAGCCGAGCGCAGATAAAAGCGCAGCCGGTTGCGAAGGTGCTGGGCCTTTCGTCGCGGCGCTCACACCGCTATCCCCCGCTTGCCTTGCCGCGTACAAGTGCGGCGAGTGTGGCAGTGTCGCGGAGGAACCGGCGCGGCTGCCTCGTTGAGGCGACGACCAATGAGCTCCTGGGCCCGAGCAAGAGCCTGGCCCCAGGGTGTGGGCCAATGGGCGTTTCAGGAATGTAGGCTGCGCTTGCCGCCGTCCCTGACAAAAAGCAACTGGAGAAGGGGATCCAGGCTGACACGTGCTGCCGGGACTTTTAAGGCAGTCTATCTTGAGGGATTCTCCTGCTGGAAAGCGTCCTGTTTGCTAAAATGTGACAGGGCTCATTTTTCAGGCTTTGTGCGTCGCATAAAATGTCTAACGTAGCCCTTTACTACGTGCCAGGCTGAGCCTTAAACACTTAATATTATAGGAAGCAGTTACTTACAAAAACGGGGAGGCTTAGTATTTCCTCCATTTCACAAAGGGGAGAATTCGCTGGTGGTGGTGGTGGTGGTTTGCGTCTGATTAAACAATTGTGATTAGATAATCCTGTCAATGAAGAAGACTTACTAGTGTGTAAGTCTTATAAGGTGTATAACAAACTGTTTTGCTCTGGCTCTTCAAATGTTTGGAAGCTTTAAATTTGTAAGCTCGCATTCTTAATAAAGAGGGTTTTTCCTCCCTCCAAGTGCTTGGCAAAAATGCCAGAATTTAAGCTTCGGCTTTTCTGGTTAAATTCGGAGTCAAGGAGCATGGAGAAAGGCTTATAAAAGGGTAGGTTGTTTTCTTTAAAGGTTTGAGAACCACTTTTCCTTTGTACTTTCGGCAGCTGAAATTGTTTTGCTTCCTCAATGTGGCTTTTAAAATGACGGCAAAAGTTAAACCTTAAAGGGCAGAATATTGTTTTGTTTGTGAATTTAGTGCCACAGACATTAAATATTCGTTAAGTCAGATTTGAGAGTTTATATCACATTTCAGCTGTTGGAGATAGAGCAGGTAAGAACTGAAAAATCTGTTGCATGTAGCTGAAGTCCATTGGCATCCTTGGTAGGGACTTTTCTCTGTGACCTGTCAAGCAAGGATGTACAGGTTACGTTATTTACAAGGAGGTAAAAAATAATGTGAAAAATAGTAGATGCTAGGTAAATCATCTAAAATTAACGGCCTGGCCAGAGGGATCATTGGCCTCTAGTCTGTTGAGTTGGGAGTTGCAGGGCCCAGAGGAGGATTATAATCTAGTAAGTAAAGCATAATGAAATGGTTAAGTACATTGCCATATAATATCTAAGTTTTAGTTCAGACAGCATTTAATAATTAGCTGTTTGATGTCTCCTCGTCTCTAAAATGAAGATAATAATGGCGTACCTCTCTTTGTATGGTCTTCTGTAAGGATTAAGTGGGTGGGTATACGTACAATACTTATGAAACTGACACAGGATAACCACTCTATAAGTATTACTATCATCTTTGGGGGAAGTTGTTTGGTTTGCCTTTAAAGACCATCTGCCCCCCACTCGCCGCACCTTTTTTTTTTTTTAAGATTTTATTTACGAGAGAAAGCGCGGGTGCGCAAGGCAGCAGGGGTGGGGGAGTTGTTCAGGAGAGAGTGAAGTGGACTCCTGGCTGAGCAAGGAGCCTGGCATGGGGCTCAATCCCAGGACCTGAGATCCTGACCAAAGCTGAAGGCCGACGTTTAACCGACTGAGCCACCCAGGCGCCCCTCCTTTTCTCCTTTTTTTAAGCAAATAGGCTGTTAATTGTTAATACAAGTATGTTGCTATGAACAAGTATGTTCATAATAGTATGAACACTAATACGTCATTTAGTATACCATATTGTGTGAGCAATATGTATGTGTTTCTGTTACATACACACCTAGGAGTAGAATTGTTAAGTCATAAGCTGTGCATATATATATCCAGCATGATGGTGCTAGTTGCTCCATATCTTCATCCAACACTTGGTATTATCTTTTTAATTTTAGCTATTGAGGGTGTATAATAGTTTATACTTCCCATCGGACTAATAGAGTTGAGCATCCTTTCATATCTTTATTTGCCATTTGGGTATCTTTTGTGAAATGCTGCCTGGTTGTTTTTTTGTTTTTTTTTAATGCCTTTGCAGTTTGTAGGAGTTCTTAATATATTGTGGATTAATTCTAATATGTGTATTACAGATACCTTTCACCCTCAGTGGCTTCCCCTTTCACTCTATTAGTGATATCTTTAGAAACAGGAGTGCATAGGTTTTGTTTTGTTTGGGGGGGGGTTAAGATTTTACTTAGGTGTTGAGAGAGAGCATGAGCAGTGGTGAGGGGCAGTGAGGGAGAAACGGACTCAGCACTGAGCAGAGAGCCTGAAATGGACCTTGATTCTGGGACCTGGGGATAGTGACCCAAGCTGAAGGCAGAGGCTTAACCAACTGAGCACCCCAGTATTGCATAGTTTTAATGTAATCCAACTTAGCAATATTTTCCCTTTAATGGTTAGGAGGGTTTATATGGTTTTTTTGTTGTTGTTGTTGTTGTTGTTTCAGGTTTTTTTGTTTTGTTTTTTAATCTTTTTAAGTAACCTATATAGGCAGCATAGGGCTTGAACTTGATCAAGAGTCTCCTGCTCTACCAACTGAGCCAGCCAGCTGCCTCTAGTTAGCAGTTTTGCATCCTATTTAAGATAATCTTGGCTCATTTTAGATTAATGAACATGTTCTTTTTTCCTCCTAAATTTCATTTTGTTTTTCATATTTAGCTCTGCACTCCATCTGGAATTTTATTTTTAATGCAGTATGAGGGAATACAGTGCACTTGAAGCAAAATTGGTTCATCTTTCCAAGCTTTAACTCCTAAGTCGATATGGAACTTCTCTGTTGAACGTTTCCTGCTCTCCTGTAGGCCATTTAGTGGAATTTACCTTACTTGTAATCTGAACAAATTACAGAACACTGAGAATCTTTTTTACTAACTTATCAAGGGAGACAAAGTGCACATTATATAGTTGTTTTTGTTGTTTCGAGAGAGTACGAGAAGGGACAGAGGGAGAATTTTTTTTTTTTTAAGGTTTAATTTATCTGGGTAAGAGGGAGAGGGAAGGCAGACCCCACCACCACCACCACCACCAAGTACAGAGCACAATGCAGGGCTCAATCCCCAGGACCATGAGACCATGACCTGAACTGAAGTAAAATGCTTAACCCGCTGAGCCACCCAGGGGCCTTGGGGAGAGAGAATATGGAGCCCAATGCAGACCGGATCTGAGCTGAAATCGAGAGTCAGTCACTTAACCAACCAAGCCACCCAGACGCCCCTTCTTGTTCTTGGGTTGTGAGATAAGCCCACATCGGGCTCTAAAAAATAAATTTTAAAAATGGAAAATCTTCTGTGGCTCAGGTTGAAGAATAATGGTTAATGATATGTTGAAGAAAAAGCTACAGTCCAGTGTATCCATATGAATAAAGGAATAGATGATATAATGTTCCAAAATTATTTTACACATTACTTGAATTTGAATGTGAAAGGAAGGATGATATATTAGGTTTAACCTGCGGTTTTTCAGATTTCAAAAGGACGTGAACAGAAATCGGTGATCATATATTAAAAGGTCTTAGGGTTGTCGGACCAAACAAAAGCCTTTTATGTTATAGGAAATGGCAGCTATGGGGAGGAAGTCTGTTAGAAAATAAAAAATTTTCCTGAGAAGAAAGACTTTTGCTTTTGAATTTATAACTCTGAGGGACTATTCATAGTAATGAGGTGCATTCAGATGGGAAATTGTAGTGGAGGTGAAGAGAATAAATAATTAACTGTGGGAAGGTTAAAGGTGTATTATTTGCACACTTACTGTGAAACCATAAAAACTGGAATCTATAGTGTTCATGTTGGAGAAGACATTTAGGATCAGTGGGATGTTTTGGCTGTTTTCAGGTTTTGTGAGCTAAAATTTAATTTTTAGTGAAGGATTGGGGGCAGTTGGAAAGATTGTAATTTACACTTCAACATTAACTTTCCCAGAACTCTGCCTTGCTTAACCACATCATTGCACAGTATCAGTGATTTTTTACATTGACGAAATTTACAACCCATTGCCAAGAAACCTTTTAGTGTAAATGGGGTTGGGTTTTTTTTGTAAATTTTTTTTAAGGTTTTATTTATTTATTTGACAGATCACAAGTAGGCAGAGAGGCAGGCAGAGAGAGAGGAAGGGAAGCAGGCTCCCTGCTGAGCAGAGAGCCCATATGAGGCTCAATCCCAGGACCCTGGGATCATGACCTGAGCCAAAGGCAGCGGCTTTAACCCACCGAGCCACCCACATGCCCCTCGTAAATGTTTTGAAGTTAGAAATCTTCATACTGAATTAAGCTTCCTTACATTCTTTTTTTTTTTTGTTTTTTTTAAGATTTTATTTATTTATTTGACAGAGAGATCACAAGCAGGCAGAGAGAGAGGAGGAAGCAGGCTCCCCTAGAAAGCAGAGAGCCCGATGCGGGGCTCGATCCCAGGACTCTGAGATCATGACCTGAGCCGAGGGCAGCGGCTTAACCCACTGAGCCACCCAGGCGCCCCACATTCTTAACAAAAGTTTCAAAAAAGTTTGAACTGCTATCCCAAAGCACTCATTTTAAAGAAGTATGCATTGAAAGTAATAATCAACTGAATGTAGCAGTGTTTATACTAATAGTGATTAAAATTTTAAAGCTTGATAGAGAATTTAATATTGGAATTAAAATTAGCAGTGTATTTTCAGTTGATTTCTTTGAACAAAAGGGGAAGGTGTTTTTCTGGATATCTGAACTGCCCTAATTCAGGGAAAGGTATACTCAGAATTTAACCTCTGGTCAGTCTAGGCTTTGCTGAAAAATGATGTCCTATTTTAGGATGCTGTTGACCCAAACAAAGACTAATATTTTGGGTAAGATACGAATGTAGTGTGGTAAGGGAAAAGTCTCTAAAACAGACCGATCAGGCTGTTACCTAAGGTCACAGCTCATGGAAACTTCATGTAGTTGTGTGACTTTTGGGTAAATTACTTGGTAACCCTGAAACCAGCAGTTTTTATTCGCATGGAAACCTTTTAAATGCAAATTTCTGGGCACCATTTGCAGCATGTCTGACCTACTGGATCTGACCTACTGACCTGGTATGTTCTACCAAGGATCCAACTCATCAGGTGATGAGAGTGATTACTCTGACGGATTTCTTCCACCTGCCAGCAGCATTGTTCCATAGACATTTACTTTGTAAAACTGTGATTTGAAAGAATCTGAACACTGGAACTCCTGGGTGGCTCAGTTGATCATGATCCTGGAGTTGTGGGATCCCACAAGCAGCCTGCTTCTCCTGCCGGCTGCTCACCCTGCTTGTACGCGCACGCTCAAATAAATAAATAAAATCTTTAAAAAAAAAAAAAAGACTAACATTTTTAACCATTTTTAAGTGAGTGGTATTCTAAGTATAGTCACATTGCTGTGCAACCGGTCTCTAGAACTTTTTCATCTTACAAAACAAACTATACCCATTAATTGCCCCTTTCCTCTTCCCCGAGTCCTTGGCAACCATCTCCTTTAGGATTTTGACTGCTTTATTAGGTACTTCATAGGAGTGTGAGTACCTCATAAATGGAATCATACAGTCAGTATTTGACCTTCCATGACTGGCTTATTTCATGTAGCTTATTTCAAGGTTCTCAAGATTCATCCGTGTTGTATGTATATATAACACTTTATTTATCGAGTAATGCTTTGGTAGACATTTAGGTTTCTTCCATCTCCTGACAGTTGTGAACGACAACACGGGTGTACAAATACCTCTTCCAGACCTTGTTTTGAATTCTTTTGGATGTGTACCCAGAAGTGGAATTGCTGGATCGGTCATATGGTATATTCTATCTTCAGGGTTTTGAGGAATGTCCATATTGTTTTCTATAATGGCTTTACTATTTGATACTTTCACCAGTGATGCACAGATGTTAAAATTTCTCCACATCTTTGCCAAAACTTGTATTTTTAATAGTAGACATCCTAATGGATGTGAGGTGTTATTTCATGGTTTTGATTGGCATTTCTCTTAACTATGTGATTTGAGCATCTTTACATATGCTTATTGGCTGTTTTTAGAAAACTGTCTATTCAAGTCCTTTGTCAGTTTCTTAATGGGGTTAATTTATTTAGTTACTTATTTTAAGATTTTTAAGTAACCTCTGTAACCAACATGGGGCTCTAACTCACAACCCCATTTTAAGAGTCCCACACTCCCACCTACTTAAATAGCCATGTGCCCTATTGAGTTATTTGTTTTTGTTCTTGGGGAAGTTCCTTAAATATTCTGGATATTTACCTTTTATCGTCTATATGATTTACAAGTATTTTCTCCTTTTAGTACTTTCCTGTGATGTGCAAAAGTTAAGTTTGGTGTAATGCTTTTGTCCTTTTGGCTGTGCTTTTTTTGTGTCCTATCCAAGAAAGCATTGCCAGATCCAGTGTCCTGAAGCTTTCCCCTATGTCCTAGGTCGGTCTTAATTTTGGTCTTTAATGTATTAATTATTTTTTGTAGATGGTGTAAGGTAAGGATACAACCTCATTCTTTTGTGTAGACATCCAGTTTTCTTACCACTGTTCAGTGGCTCCCTACCCCCCCCCAATTTTGTACTCGTGGCACCTTCATTTGAAGGTCATTTGTCCATTTTGGGTTTTGTTGCATCACATGACCTAGAAGTCTGTCATCTTAGTGTATCTTTTCCCTTGTAAATGTTCCAGCTTAACTATGTTTTTATTGAATCACAGATTCTTTAAGAAAACTTCAAATACACTATACTGTTAATGTTTTGCTTTCTGGCATGGTGACCTAGTATTATTCAGTCCATGTACCGTTGGTGGTAAAGAGCATCCTATTTTGGAGAGGGGGATACTTACCATGATTTGGGTGTGGCTATGATCCCATAAAGCTTTATTTGCAAAAGGAGGCTTATTTTCCTGAAAAAAATGTGTTAAAATAATAAGCTGAAATTCTCTGCTGTTTTTGATGTTGGTTTTTCAACTTTCTCTTTATATACATGTATAGCATTGTATTTGCTTTTTCGGTTTTCTCTCACATCTTGCCCCTGGATTTATTCTTTTTTCGAGCCTATTGGTTCTGATGCTGTCTTTTTGGTTGATCATTCAGCTGTGTTTTAAGGTGTTTTAAAGCAGCTGCATTCTTTCATACTGTGACTTCGAAAAAATACTAGAGGATTTTTTTTTTAAGATTTTATTTATTTATTTGACAGAGATCACAAGTAGGCAGAGAGGCAGGCAGAGAGAGAGGAAGGGAAGCAGGCTCCCTGCTGAGTAGAGAGCCCGATATGGGGCTCAATCCCAGGACCCTGGGATCTTGACCTGAGCCAAAGGCAGAGGCTTTAACCCATTAAGCCACCCAGGTGCCCCAGAGAATTTTTTTTTTTAAGGTGAGGAAGAGTTTGGTTGCAAAATTTATTAACTAATGGTGAATGAGTGCAGGAGCATTTTGGTTTCCCTCAGAATGGAATGCACACTGCTTTCTTTTGGATTTACTAAAAACCTTGGGCAGATTGCATGGGACAGCTGAGGACTTTGAAAAGTAAATGTTGGCAGGTGAATTTAAGGAAACCATAACTCAAAATACCCCTGAAACAACTGTGATTTCCCATTTCTTCGCCCCCCGCCTCCTCTTTGGTTATCTCTTGGGGTCATCTGAAAAGCTGCCAGAAGCTGGTAACTGCACACTAGTTTCAGACAAAAGTGGTTCCAGGATAGGTCCTCTTTTTCTGGTCTGCAGAGAAGGAAAGGGGGCTGGCTCCTTTGGGTCAGAGAGAGTAGGGAAAATCCCTTTTTTGTTTTTTTATTGCTTTGCTGTGTGTGTGTGTTCTGCCCACAGCGCAGGCAGCCCTGTAACAGTTGTGGTGGCCAGACAGATGCCTAACACTCTGGGTGTAGGAGGGGGAACCGCTTTTTGACCAGAGGCACTGTGGTCCCAAGAGTGAAGAGCATCATGGATATTCCTACTGCTCTTTTCCCTTTTTGTAGCCCAAGTTACAGATAGTCACAGGCAGCCTACTGCAGGTGGACAAACTAAAGCCTTGGGTTTGTAGCCAGAGGACCCAAGATTACGCGAAGGAGAGAGGTGAAGTAAGTGATCCCATAAAGATTTATATAAACGCCACTGAGCTGCTCCTATATAGATCTGGTCATAAACAGTATATTAAAGGCTTTTGAAAACTGATAGATCACCTTGCAGTCCCAGTCTGGCCAGTGGGTGACACAAAAGCAGGACAGATCTGAATACCATGTCAAGAGCTTTCATAACTAAACTGGAACCATAACATAACCCAGAGAAGCTGGATAAAAAACTTGAAGACTGAACCTAAGCATTCCAACTGCCTGCTAAAACTTTTAAAAATCAGCATGCTCCTCAGGATTTAAACAAGATTTAAAATTACATAACATCAAAATGTTCAGGATGCAATCATTAATTGCTCAATTTATGAATGAGAAGTTTTCAACATCCCTCAAAGGAAAAAGACAACCTCAAGGTGATTGTAGGTAAAGCTTTACAAACAGCTGTCCATAACCATTCTATAAGAAGAGTGAGCACTCTTAAAAGGAAAAGACAAAAAGGCTTAGAGAAATAGAAGATGGAACCGGACAATAACTACTGAAATAAAAAGTTTCCTGGGCAGGCTCTAGTATATTGGAGATGACAGAAGAGTGAGTGAACTTGAAGATAGATCAGTAGGAATTACCCATTCTGAACATTTTGAACACAGAAAAAAGATTGGGGGCAGCAAATAGTCCCACAGGTCCTAAACAGTAAAGGAGCATGTAACAATTTTAGATTTAAAGATTTTAAGGCTGTATGGGGCTCCTGACTGGCTCAGAGCATGCGACTTTTGATCTTGGTTGTGGGTTCAAGCCCCAGAGATTACTTTTTTTTTTTTTTTTTTTTTAAAGATTTTTATTTATTTGCCAGAGAGAGAGAGAGTACACACAAGCAGGCAGAGAGGCAGGCAGAGGCAGAGAGAGAAGCAGGCTCCCTGCCCAGCAAGGAGCCCGATGCGGGACTCGATCCCAGGAGCCCGGGATCATGACCTGAGCCGAAGGCAGCGGCTTAACCAACTGAGCCACCCAGGCGTCCCCCAGAGATTACTTTTAAAAATAACAAAAAACAAAAGTTTTTTTTGTTTGTTTGTTTGTTTTTAAAGATTTTATTTATTTATTCGACAGAGATCACAAGTAGGCAGAGAAGTAGGCGGGGGGGGGGGGGGGCAGGAAGCAGGCTTCCTGGTGAAGCAGAGAGCCCGATGCAGGGCTGGGCTGGATGCGGAGCTCAGTCCCAGGACCTTGGGATCATGACCTGAGCCGAAGACAGAGGCTTTAACCCCCTGAGCCACCCAGGCGCCCCTTTGCTTTCTTCTTTTATTGTAGATGTGAGATAAAGGATCCTAACTAAACTTTCTGTGGTAATCATTTCACAAAAGTGTAAGTCAAACCATTGTGCTGTGTACCTTAAGCTTAGAGTGGTGTATGTCAGTTATAAAATGGGGTGAAGGGGAGCGCCTGGGTGGCTCAGTGGGTTGAGCCGCTGCCTTTGGCTCGGGTCATGATCCCGGGCTCCTGGGTTCGAGCCCCGCATCGGGCTTTCTGCTTGGCAGGGAGCCTGCTTCCTCCTCTCTCTCTGCCTGCCTCTCTGCTTACTTGTGATTTCTCTCTGTCAAATAAATAAATAAAATCTTTAAAAAAAATGAATAAATAAAATGGGGTGAAGGAGTCTGCGTGAATAGTGAATATAACTGAGGAGGTAGCGTTTCCAGTGGGTGGAAGAGAATATTTGCAAGAGTGCTGAATTCTAGTGAGAAGTTATTAAGACCTGAATTAGATAAGCTCTAAAGAGAGACCCCGTAATTTTATTACTTACCTACGTATCCAGTGCTTAAATTCTTTCCATCAGGTAGGTAAATTTTGTATGCATTATGTAATTTAATCTTTATCAGTCATGTGAAGTAGGTTTTAATTGCCGGCCAGGTATGAAGAAACAAAGCCCAGAGACAATTAATTGCGAGAAATGTCACAAAGTTGGCCACCTGAGTGGCTCCGTCGGTTAAAGCGGCTGCCTTCAGCTCAGGTCATGATCACAGGGTCCTGGGATCGAGCCCCCCCTCACCAGGCTCCCTGCTCAGCGGGGAACCTGCTTCTCCCTTTCCCTTTCCTGCTCCCCTGGCTTTGCTCTCCATCTCACTCACTGTCAAATAAATAAATAGCATCTTTAAAAAAAAAAAAAAAAGAAAAGAAATGTCACAAAGCAGAAAAGCAATAGCTTCTTTTAGAGCCCCATTATTCCTTTTTTTTTTTTTTTTTTTTTCATTAAAGATATCATTTGTGGAACTGAAATACAGTGGGTTCTGAAATGTTCATACAGTAGTGAACTTTGAGTCTTAGAAATAGGAAAGGCCAAGCTATTGCATGACCACCTACAATAAGAGGATTAAAATAACAGTTCCTGTTGCTCAGAACTGCATCTTAATTGTAACTTTTTTTCTTCCTAAACAACAAATTGTATAATTTAAAAAACTTGAAACAGGGCGCCTGGGTGGCTCAGTCATTAAGCATCTGCCTTCAGCTCAGGTCATGTTCTGGGGTCCTGGGATCAAACCCCCCCCCATCGGGCTCCCTGCTTGGCAGGAAGCCTGCTTCTCCTTCTCCCACTCCCCCTGCTTGTGTTCCCTCTCTAGCTGTGTCTCTATCAGGTAAATAAAATCTTTAAAAAATTTTTGAAACAAACTGCCAAGATATGGCCCACTCTATTGTGTATTTTTTTTTCTTTTAAAGATTGTATTTATTTCTTTGAGAGAGAATGAGATAGGCTGAGAAGGGGGAGGATCGGAGGAAGAAGCAGACTTCTGGCAGAGCAAGGAGCCCAGTGTGGGACTAGATCCTGGGACTCCAGGATCATACCTGACCTGAAGGCAGTTGCCCAACCAACTGAGCCACCCAGGTACCCCAAATGTGTATCTTTTTCTTTAACATAAACAGTTGGCACCTTTTTAAAAGAGAGCTAATTATTAGCTCTCTTAAAAATTGCTTGGCAGGGGCTTTTGGGTGATTCAGTCAGTTAAGTGTGTGACTCTTGATTTTTGGCTCAGGTAATGATCTCAGGGTTGTGAGATCAAGCCCTATGTCAGGCTCCACACTCAGTGGGGAATCTGCTTGAAATCATTCTCACTCTTTCTCCCCCCTCTCCTCCCACTTTCCATCTCTTAAAAGTAAAAATAAATTTCAGTCTTTTTTTTTAGATTTTATTTATTTGACAGCACAAGCAGGGGGAGCTGGAGAGGGAAAAGCAGGCTCCCTGCTGAGCAGGGAATGGAGTGTAAGGCTCAATCCCAGGATCCTGGAATTACAACCTGAGCCAAAGGCATATGCTTAACCAACCACCCAGGTGCCCCAAAAATAAAAATAGATTTTAAAAACTCCTTGCTAGGGCGCCTGGGTGGCTCAGTGGGTTAAAGCCTCTGCCTTCAGCTCAGGTCATGATCCCAGAGTCCTGGGATCGAGCCCCGCATCGGGCTCCCTGCTCAGCGGGGAGGCTGCTTCCTCCTATCTCTCTGCCTGCTTCTCTGCCTACTTGTGATCTCTGTCTGTCAAATAAATAAATAAAAATTAAAAAAAAAAAATAAAAAAAAATAAAAACTCCTTGCTAAAGTTTTAGGCAAATAGGCTCTATAATCATTAGCAAGCCTAGGGCACCTGGGTGGCTCAGTTGGTTTGAGTGACTGCCTTCAGCACAGGTCATGATCCTGGAGTCCCAGGATCAGTCCCGCATTGTGCTCCTTCTAGCTCATCAGGGAGTCTGCTTCTCCCTCTGACCTACCCACCCCCCTTCATGTGCACTTGTGCGTGCGCTCTCTCTCAAATAAATAAATAAAATCTTGAAATCATTAGCAAGCCTAACTAATCTGTTTTTCCAGGTAGGTCTCCCTACTGTTCAATTTAACCAATTTACCCAACATAGGAATTATGGCTTTCTGTGATTAGTCATATAGTTTCTTTTAGAAAATGATGAAACAGGCACAAAATGCTAGCAGGATTGACTGGTACTATGCTTGTGGGGTTTTGTTTTTGTGTTTGTTTGTTTGTTTGTTTTGTTTTGTTTTTAATTTTATTTTTTTTAAGTTACCTTTATACCCAACATGGAGCTTGAATTCACAGCCCTGAGATAGTGTTGCATGCTCTACTGGCTGAGCCAGCCAGGTGTCCCTGTGCTTGATTTTTAATACAAAAGAATATTTGATAGACAAAAAAGACTCCTTTTGACTTACTTCTTCGCTTGCTTGTTGGTGAAAGATGATTGTCCTTGGTTTGTGGGCTTAAATTTCCTCTGTGCATGGCTTATTCATTTCGTCATTTGCTTTTTCTTAGTAAATTACAAGTACCTTAAAATTTCCAGTTTTCCATTTTGCTCTCTGTTAGTTGGTGGATATGTCAATATAGGAGGCTTTTGAAATAAAATTAAGTGTTACCCGGAAGCTGGAACAAAAATGTGACAACAAATATAAAATGCAGGGTGTAAATTGTGTTAGAACACCAAATTGTAAAAGCTTCACAATTTTTATTCAAGTAGGCAAGTACTGTTATGACTTAATCATCTTTTTTGTTGTTGAATAATAGATCTGAGTGGGACATTCTTCTGAAGGATGTGCAATGTTCAATCATAAGTGTGACAAAAACTGACAAGCAGGAAGCTTATGTACTCAGGTAAGTCCTGCCAAAACAGGTGTTAGCGACCTGATTTCAGTCTGAATCATACTTTGCATGGAATAGCAAATTGTTCTTCTGGATCCTAGTACTATAATCATTTTTACCTTACTTTGAGAAATAATAGTATAAAACAAAATGTTCAGTTTAAATGTCTGCAGTGTATAGGAGAAGAAAGCCATTCAACATGTTTATAGGTACAAAGCTAATTTATCCAATAAAAGCATTGGGTTTTTTTGTTTGCTTGTTTTATTTTTTTTATGTGAAAGGGGGTACACAAGCAAGGGGGTGGGGGCAGAGGGAGAGGGAGAAGCAGACTCCCCCCCGCTTATCAGGGAGCCCGACGCAGGGCTCCATCCCAGGACCCTGAGATCATGACCTGAGCTGAAGGCAGACACTTAACCAATGGAGCCACCCAGGCACCCCAGTAAAAACATTTGTTTCTTATACATATTATAATGGGCCTTGCAGGTACGGTATTTAACATGGTTGCATAAAGTGCCTGGTTAATTACTAAGCTTATGATGTGCCAGGCCCTAGGAATATAATGGTGAGTAAAAACAAATTTCTTTCCTCATGGAGTTTATTATCTAGTAAAAGAAGTAATGTTTACAGAAATACTTGTGAGAGTCCGTGCTACAAGCTGAAGTAAAGTATGACTTCAGTAAATAATAATGCTAAGATAGGTGAGGTGAGGAGGAAAGTTTAGTAGTAGAAGAGGGTTTGTGTAATGAACTAGTATGTTTTATGCCTAATACAAGGCCTTTCTGTGGGTTCCGTTTGGAGTTCTCTATAATAGAGAGGAATACTATAGTGCCTTTCTTTGCTTCCTTCAGATCTTCACATTTAAAACTAATAGCCAGATTTTACATCGTAAATAATAATAGATTAATTGCATCTCAGTAATACATAAACCTCATTATAACCTTGTGACTTTTTCCAAATGCAGTGAGAGTAGCATGTTTGTCTCCAAGAGACGTTTCATTTTGAAGACATGTGGTACCACCCTCTTGCTGAAAGCACTGGTTCCCCTGTTGAAACTTGCTAGGGATTACAGTGGGTTCGATTCAATTCAAGTAAGTAACCAAACACCTAATCTTTTTTTTTTTTTCCCCTCCAGGCAAACATTAGGGCTCTGTGATACGCATATGCCTAGTAAATAAATTTGTATATTTACTGCTTAGTTGTAACGGATAATCACTGACTCTCCAAACTAAATGTACACATGTTCTCAGATTATTGCTTCCATTCCTGTTTAAAATTAAGCTCAGAGCTTAAATAACTGCTCCAGAAATAATTAATGTACCTTGTCTCTACAGTTGTTGTGACCATCATGAGTAGATTGGTATTTTTTTAGTTTCCAGAAACTCACAGATGGGATCTGCATTTTTAATGCTTTCTTGAGATTCTTCTCCACAGCTTAAAGTTGCCCTGTGTAACACTCTCTCATGGATGTTGGTCTGGAACCTTGCTCTGATGCAGTGGCCTTCATTTTTTGTTTATTGGCCAGCAAAAGACCACTTACCTTTTAAACATATTAAAGGGAAAATATGTTAAATTTCATTGGAGGAAATATTGATAGATTTGATTTTGGTATACATGTGCAAAAAATTGTTGACTAGGAAAGGTGATAGAATCCTACATATAAAGTTATTTGTCTTTTTCAGAGCTTCTTTTATTCTCGTAAGAATTTCATGAAGCCGTCTCACCAAGGGTACCCACACCGGAATTTCCAGGAAGAAATAGAGTTTCTTAATGCAATTTTCCCAAGTGAGTTTAAATAGAATTGAAACCGTTTCCTTAGAAGGTCTGTCCTTTCAGAGATCTTTTTATATATGTGAAAGCATGTGAATGCAAATATGGTGGGTTATAATTAAGATAAAAATATCAGTAAAGATTATAAATTTTAGAATGTGCATGCACATCAGGTCATTAGTTTTGAAAAGATGATGACTTGGCGGAGGGAGGGATCATCTTTGTCTAGCCACTTGCTCTAATTTATATCTTAGTGGTTTGTTCCCTTCATCCAGAACAATGCATAGTGTCTTCATACAAACTCATGCTAAGATGCTGGTCCATGTTAAGAAACTCTGGCCTGCCATTCTATTCAGGAATTGAGCTGGCTTAATGATCAACACAGTGAGATCATAGTGTCTCTTCAAACAAATTGGCAAGATTTTCTTCCATTTACTAAGCTTTTATTTATAGATCTTCTCTTTTTGAGCTTCAAGGTCAGGGAACTAAAGGTTATCTAATCTAACACCCTTAACACCCTTATATCCTAGATGTGGCTGAAAACCTAGGATGATTTTACTAACTTCGCACAAAACCACTGATGGGCAGGATTTAAGATTTCCGTCCCCTCCTCCCTCACAGGCATGGAAAAGAAAGTCCGATTTTTATCCTATTCTTACCCACTAATAAGATATTACACAAGGCTGTGTCAGTGATGAGTATAATTTAGTATAAATATCTCCCAGTTAATTTATTGTGTTGAGTGAGGCTTTGGAACAAAAATATGGAAAGAATGTATTACATAAAATTATTTGTACTTACTTGGGAATGTAGATAAATGGGTGATCAAATTCCATTTCCTTAATGGCGTTTTAGGGGAGAGTGAGCCATAGTTTTCTCAGCACTCAGACTAATGCACTAGCTGAAATATGTCTCTGAATAACGGTAAAATAAATAGTCTAGTGAACTGTTTTTTTAAGGGATGACAGAGGGCATTCTGCCTACTTGTGAACTCACTTCCCTTCACTGATAACATTTCTGATAGGAGGCAAGCACTATCACCCTAACCAGTGGAAGGGTGGGGGCAAAGCTATTCTACCAAATGGAGCTGTTAAATTACTTTTCACTCTCTCCCTCAACAGATGGAGCAGCATATTGTATGGGACGTATGAATTCTGACTGTTGGTATGTTGGACACAGTTTTATGGATTTTTTTTTTCTTTGTCTCTATAGAATTTATCTTAAATTGCCATTTGTCCTTTTTAGAAACTACTTTTTACTTCTGTATAGGTACTTGTATACTTTGGATTTCCCAGAGACTCGGGTAATCAGTCAGCCAGATCAAACCCTGGAAATTCTGATGAGTGAGCTTGACCCAGCAGTTATGGACCAGTTCTACATGAAAGATGGTGTTACTGCAAAGGATGTCACTCGTGTAAGCAGTTTCAAGAATAATTCTGGATCCTTCCTGGGGACTAAATATTTTAACTCATTCTCATTTTTCAAATTTCAAATTTTCAAATTCACTCTTTCTTTTCCCAGGAGAGTGGAATTCGTGACCTGATACCAGGTTCTGTCATTGATGCCACACTTTTCAATCCTTGTGGGTATTCGATGAATGGAATGAAATCAGATGTAAGTGATATTTTTCTTAATAATTATTAAATATTTAAGAGTATCCATTCTATTATTAACATAAAACTGTTTCTTTAAGGGAACTTATTGGACTATTCACATCACTCCAGAACCAGAATTTTCTTATGTTAGCTTTGAAACAAACTTAAGTCAGACCTCCTATGATGACCTGATCAGGAAAGTTGTGGAAGTCTTCAAGCCAGGAAAATTTGTGACCACCCTGTTTGTAAATCAGGTAATTTGTTTTATTATTGACAATAAAATCTTTCAGGAAATAAGGATAGTCATGTTATCAAATGTATTCTAAGATGGCATATATAAGATATCTAGAAGTACTACTGTTAAGGTTACTGGTAGAGGAGATGCTTTGTATCTTTGATTAGACTTGGTCCTTACTTTATATGTAGCCCAGTTGATGGGTTCCTTCTGTCTTGTTTTTCCTGTAGATAGATGGACAGGTCGGGGGATAACATAAGATATCTCACTCCATCCACCCATGAGACAGCTGAAATACTCAAATGCCACAGTTTTTCTTCAGACAGTAGTCTTAAATACTTACTAAGTGACTGTTTTGTTTGAAAATATCTGTTCAGATTGGAAACACTAATGCTTTATTTAATTTTCTCCCCAGAGTTCTAAATGTCGCACAGTGCTTTCTTCACCCCAGAAGATTGACGGCTTTAAACGTCTTGATTGCCAGAGCGCTATGTTCAATGATTACAATTTTGTTTTTACCAGTTTTGCTAAGAAGCAGCAACAACAGCAGAGTTGATTAATAAAAATGAAGAAAAAACGCAAAAAGAGAACACACATAGAAGGAGGTGGTGGCTGCTTTTTAGATATTGATATCGGGGGCCATGCTTTCCATAACCACCACCTTGTAGCTACAGAAAGCCCTAGATGTAATGATAGTGTAATCATTTTGAATTGTATGCATTATTATATCAAGGAGTTAGATATCTTGCATGAATGCTCTCTTCTGTGTTTAGGTATCCTATGCCACTCTTGCTGTGAAATTGAAGTGCATGTAGAAAAAAACTTTTACTATATGAAACTTTACCACACTTGTGAAAACAATTCAATTTGGTTTACGCACAGTGTAATATTTCTCCAGGTATCATCCAAAATTCCCCACAGACAAGGCTTTCGTCCTCATTAGGTGTTGGCCTCAGCCTAATCGTCTGGGACTGTTCTATTAAACTGCTGCCAGGATTTTACGTCCAGTTACCTCCACTTTCTAGAACATACTCTCTACTAATATTACTGAAACCAGTTTCTATTTCATACAGATGTTTTTTGCAACAGCGATTAAAGTTTATCTTCCACGAGTCAAGTCCTCTTAAGAAAATGATTGCAGTTTTCCATTTTGTGTCTTACTATTTTGACATTATTGCTTCCTGTACCTGTACTTCCTTTAATTGATTTTGTTCTCATCATGGTGTCTTGCCTCCCAAACACCCCTCCCCCCCAATAAAGCAATACACTGTTACACTGTGGGTTTATACTAATCTTATACCCGGGAGGGGGAAGGGAGAGTGGACCCTGGGCTTAATTTTCTTTTTAAAGTCAAGCGAGTTTGGCCTCCTTTTATATTGACATGGGCTCTTCTGGGAGATAGTGACAAACCTGTTGTTGTTGAGCAAGGAAGACACGTACGTTTATATTAGGGTATACTGGCAGAACTGTTCCAGAAACTGCCATTCTCTGTTCCCATTAAATGAGATTAGCTTCTCATGAGTACCATGCGTTTAGTAACTTGCTAGTAAGTACTTGTATAATTTTACCACTTAAGTCTATTAGCAAGGAAATTAAGAATAAAGGTTGTATTTACAGGATTTAATAAGTCAGCTCAGATGATTTCACCTTAACTTTTACTTTAGTAGCTATCTCCAGTCATCTTCATTCATACTATACCATAAACTTTGGTTGAAAATGGAGTCCTTGTCCTCTTGTGACTTAAAGTTCTTGGACTTTGTAATGCATTATGATAGTGTTCTGACTTGAACTGTTTCTCTTCCTGGTGTTGCTTTCACCATGATTTCATAGCATCAGGTGAAACTTCCCCAGAACGAGACCCATTCAGGTTATTCAGACATACACAATGGAGCAGAATGCTGTCCGGAAGACAAAATTCCAAACTGGTCAATGGGAAATGACTAGAAATAAAGGCTTTGAGGAGTTGGCATCTTTTAGCTATATTTGCAATACGAGATTTGAGCAGCTGAGAAAACAGCAAAGTTGACTAAATTTTTTATATTCTTGTCCTCACAAAAATTTTTTTGATTCTTTCTGGATTGATGCAGTGATGTTTTTGTTCCTTCTGTATTTATAAATGAAACACTTTTTTTAGTGTTTCTAAACATAAAATCTACTTGGTTTGAAATCAAGTGGTTGGAACACAAATTTTGACTTTTATTTTAAGCATGTTAATTCGAAGTTTCATTGAAGAAACTTTCAGTCAGTGGATCAGTTTGATTCTGTAATTAGCACACGGTACCTGATGTTTTGGTACTGTTTTGAGGACCAATGCTCAAAGTGGATTTTGTTCTTGAACAGTGTCCCAGTAGATTTGATGACATTTGTTGGCTTGAGGTCTGATTTTTTTTTTTTCTCCTAATAGATCTCTATCTAATGTTGAAAAACTGCACAAATTTGTATGGAATAAAGCCTAGAAAAATTAAAACTATAGATTAAATAGTAATTGAAATTAATCCTAGTGTGTATGATAGAAGAGGGAAAATTTTGGTGCCATTATTTCTCTCTTCATGGTGTTGGACTTAAATCAGTTGAAATGTATTTCTGTACCACAATTTAAGCTTCAATAAAACTTTGCTTAATTCATTGTCCAGTGACATTCAGAAAGTTTTCTGTTGTCTAGTATTTGGTCATGTATACTATTTTAAAAATACATCTAGTTTTTGTGATTTGAGGAAATTTATATTTAATGGTTATTTTCTAACATTTGGGAGAGTAATCATGAAGACATAAGATCTTTAAGCTCCTGGGAGAATAATTTATACTCAGATTTAAGCATTTTTGTTAGGGGTTTCATAACTGAAGCTTAAAAGAAATAGCTGGGTTCTATATGTATACTGGATATCAAAGAGTAGGAAGAGTAAGTAGTAAGACTAAGAAAGTGTGTTTGTGAGTTGGGAGTTAAACCAAAAGTTGGGAGGTAAAGTGTTCAACCTTTATTGAGGAATAGACGCGTACTGGTGGCAGCGGGGAGGAAAAAGTTGTAAACACACTTTATTTCATTCACCGGTATTTCTGTTAACTAGAACAGAGTTAAAACCTTGATGATTTTTTGCCATGTTAGGTACATATCTCATTTATTTGGCAAAATTTTTGTTAAGTTTCATGGTCTACAATAATCTGAAAGTCGGAGTCTTATAAAAATGTATACTCAAATCTTTCCCAGGAAAAGCAGATTAGAGAATATTTTCTATGATGTGAGTGAAAAAGGATGGGTCCTAGAAAAGTAAAATGTCACATAGCATAATACTGTCAACACCAGGTTCTTTTACAGGAACAGTTAAGTGACGAGATTCAGATATCTGAGTCGCAGATGCAGTATTACACTATGAAAGGTAAAGGACCTTACTTGCATTGTCCTGGCCAAATAACTCCAATTCCTGACTCCCCACCTTCAGACTAGAGGTTTTCTCCCCCACTCCTTTTTTCTTGTTAAAATGGAAAACTGTTCTTCGGAGTCTATCCCTTCTACTGTGAGAGATTTTGTAACTGACCTCTGCAGGGATTAGCTAGTACCTGAGAAAATAGATGAGATTTGTAATTAAACATTTCATTTGGAGAGTATTTAAAATAGTACATTGAATCTTCATATCCTACCTTAAACTGTCCTCAGTCATGCTCTGTTAGATCCATCTATCTACTGTACATCTTTTTTAGGGAAGATTTACAAAGTTGAATATGCAAATCTTAACTACAGTTCCAGAAAGTGGATACATTTCTTAGTGCACAGCCATATTGGGACAAAAGTCTAATTCGGCAACTCAGTCTACTTCCACCCCCTAGCTAACTACTTTTCCAATTTTTTTCACCATAGCATGGGGTCCCACTGGGGACCCTGCCCCACTTAAACTTTACATTAATTGAATCAAGGTATATACTCAAAGAGCTTTTCATTGGATATGAGGTTTTTGAGAGGTTAAACCCTGTATTCCTTTTGCCAAGTAGGAGCCGTTGTATATGAATGTACTATAGTGTGTTTATCCATCCTGTTAAACATTTTATTGGTTTCCAATTTTGGGGAAACATGAATAAAGCTGCTATGAACATTTGTATACAAGTGTTTTTGTGGCTTCTGGATGTGTAGTGGTACCTTGTGTTAAATCTGTTTGTTTCTGTGAGTAATGAATATGTTCTCATATCTTTATCCACCGTTAGTGGACTTTGAAAGTGTTAAGTACATTTAAATTAGGTTGGCTGTTTTGCACACAAGTTCCTTATTTAGTGTTCTGCAAATGTTTTATAGTCTTCTCTCTTCATTTTCCTAAGAGCGACTTGATAAGTTCTTAATCTCAAGTCTTGATTTACCAACATTTTTAATGGATCTTTTCCTGTCAATAAATCTGTCTAGCCTCACATTTTGGTAGTGGTGGTATTGTTTTCTTGTGAAAGCCTCAATTTTTGGCTTTCACATCTGTCCTCCATCTCCGGTTTCTGTGTGTGCGGTGAGGTAGGGAATGAAATTTGTTTTCACCCCTGTGATTGTGCGGTTACTCTGGCACCATTTGTACTGTTTCCATTGAATTACTTTTGGTGCCTTTTAAATTCATTTGATCAGATCTTGACTGCTTTGACTATTTCATGATTACCTGTATTTCTGTGTAAATATTAAAACAAGCCTGTTGGGGTTTTTTGGGGTTGTTTGTTTTGGCAAGCTCTACACCTGAGGTGGGGCTTAAACTCCCAACCCCCAAGATCATGAGTCCCATCTTCCACCAACTGGACTAGTCAGGTACCCTTCAGTTTCCATTATTAAAGAGCCTGGGTGGCACAGTCTCTTGAGCATCTGACTCTTGGTTTTGGCTCTGGTCATAATCTTGGGGCTGTGGGATCAAGCCTGTGTCAGGCTCCAGGCTGATAACAAGGTCTGCTGGAGTTTCTCCCTGGTGCTCTGCCCCTCTCCCCCAATAAATCTTTTAAAAATAAAGAACCTGATTATATCATTGGGATTGGATAGAATCCATTATAATTTTCTCAAATGTTTTGTGTGCTGTTCTGTATGATTTGATGAACTCAAGTATTTTAGGTTCACTGATGGTAGTGTCAATTGAATTTTCTTTACAGTTGCTAACTTGTAATTTATAATTTTTAAAGTTTTTTTATAGGACCTTGCCAAGCTCTTTAGAATACATTGGTTAGGACCTCTAAAACCTGTTGAATATAGGTGGTCAGAGCAGACCAGCTAAGGTGAGGTTGAGACACCTAGGGAGCAGAATTCACAGAGGTACTCTGCAACCTAGCCCAAGTTGGCATTTAAGGGTACATCGTGGGTGGTTGGGTGATGGACATTGGGGAGGGTATGTGCTGTGGTGCTTGCTGTGAAATGTGTAAGCCTCACGATTCACAGACCTGTACCCCTGGGGCAAATAATACATTATATGTTAATAAAAATAATTTTTAAAAGGGTACATCCTTTCCCTTTTGTCAACGAGGGTTTGGCTTGCATGAGGCTTACCCTAGTCTCCTATGAAAGTCACCTGCTTGTTGCGATTTTAGGAAAGAAACCCTACGTATTCCATCAGGAATGTTCGCTGTTGGTTTCTATGTATAGATACCTTTTTACAAAGCTTCCTGTTAATAGTTTGCTCATCTTCTCAGGAACGGGTGATGTATTTTATCAGACCTCCTCTCCCCCTTTTGGCACACATGAAATGATCCTGTCTTTAAATCTGTCAATATTCCTATTCTTGGGGGAGTTTAGTAATAGAATTCTATGACTGAAGCAAGCTCCCAAACACTTTGCCCAAGGTTTCACAAGTAGAAATAAGCATTCAGATTCACTTCCTCCCACCCCCTGCCCGTTTTAAAAGTAGGCTCCACACCCAATGTGGGGCTCAAACTCAACCTAGAAGTCAAGTCACTCTACTGACTGAGCCAGCAAGGCACCCCTTCCGACTCATTAATCATCGTGTGGTCTCAGCTAAGTCTTTTTAATAAAATGTTTCCTTTTCACGGCTGCCCTAAAAGTTGGGAATTCATTCAGTTATTTCACAGTCTTTATTTACAACTCGGTTCCCCACCCTTAATAGCACATTTGCCTATTTAGTGGTCATCTTCAGCATTTGGTAGTAAGTTGAGGTAACCCCTGGAAGTTAAAGCATTCATTAACCTCTTGATGTCCTTGACCCCGGTTCTCTGAAGTGGTTTCCTGGTACCTCCTCAACTGTCTGACCAGCCTGATCATTTTGCAGGGACTCAAAGCCTTCAAAATGAGGTGAAATAATGAAATCTTAACACTGGCAAGGCTTTCTGAAAATAACACTAACTCAATGATGGTAGTCTGAATAATAGTTCTTAAGGAGAATAATCTGTCAGTCTATTTTCAGGTTTTTTGGGTTTTTTTTTTAAGATTTTATTTATTTGACAGAGATCACGAGTAGGCAGAGAGGCAGGCAGAGACGGGGGGGTGGGGGGAGAAGCAGGCTCCCTGCTGAGCAGAGAGCCTGATGCGGGACTCGATCACAGGACCCTGAGATGATGACCTGAGCCAAAGGCAGAGGCTTAACCCACTGAGCCACCCAGGCGCCCCTCTATTTTCAGTTTTGAGAAAATTTTTCCAAAATGTGTTTATAGTCCTACAAAATTGCGTGTAAAAACAACCTGGATGTCAAAAATTAGAGTGCTGGTTTGTTCATTTGGGCATGTCTATGTGACTGCGTTCAATTTTTTAAGGGGCACCTGGGTGGCTCAGTTAAGCATCTGTCTTGGTTTTGGCTCAGGAAGTGATCTCAGGGTCCTGAGATAGATGGGCTCGCCAGGGAGTCTGCTTGGGATTCTCTCCCTCTGCCCCTCCCACCTCCTCATTCTTGAAATAAATCTTTAAATAAAAATATGGGGCGCCTGGGTGGCTCAGTGGGTTAAGCCGCTGCCTTCGGCTCAGGTCATGATCTCAGGGTCCTGGGATCGAGTCCCGCATCCGGCTCTCTGCTCAGCAGGGAGCCTGCTTCCCTCTCTCTCTCTGCCTGCTTCTCTGTCTACTTGTGATCTCTCTCTGTCAAATAAATAAATAAAATCTTTAAAAAATAAATAAATAAAAATATGTTCACTGTACAAGTAAAACTGATGTTAAGCCAAAAATTTAGAGTATGAATTAAAAGCTGGCCATAATGCTAGATGCTGAGAATACACAAATGAATGAACCATCATCCTCCCCCTACCCCCTTGAGGGTCTCATTCTTAGAGAGGAGGAAGATGCGTAAATAGAGGTATGATGGAAGAGCATAGAACAGAGTCTGCCTCTTCCCTGGGAAGGTTGGGAAAGATTTAGTAGAAATCTTACTTTTTCCCAGTTGTGGGAATTACCAAAAAGCAAGGACAGATCTTTCAGAGGGAGAAGGTGAATTGGTCTAGAAATCGCAATAATCTGCCTGGAGAAGCTGAATGGGCAGAGGAGGAGAGGTGGTTGAGATGGCGGTGAATGCTGTGGTAATAAACCCAGATTTCCTACCCCCCCCCAATCAATCCCCTGCTCCCAGGACCAACACATTAATTTCCCTTACTTCCCAGGAATATTGGCTACTGACAGCTCACACCTGAGCCCTCTCAAACACCTCTATGATGAACATATTTGAAGAAGCAATGTGGGTGGGGAAAATTTAAAGATAATTCTCAAAGGAGCTTCAAAATGGATCACAGAAGGTTAGTCTAGATTTCCAGAGATAAGTTAGCCTCTGCAGGAGATGAGGTAAATGGGACAGCTAACGTGGTGAAGTCACAATAACGGAAAATGGTAGGAGACGTGGAGTTTTCCAGCCTGGTTCAATTGACAAGGGAAAGGAAGAGGATTGGGCTAGAAGGGCGTAAGTTTGCTTTTGGATATGTTGAGGTTAATGAGCCAAAAGGTGGATAAAGAATTTATCCCAAATCCCCAAATAAAAAAAAATTACCCAGATTTGCTATCAGTACTTTCATAAAGAATGTCTACCCTATTCTCCCAAATTTTTAACATTTGTGATTTAAAAATTGCATCACACAGGCAAAAACTGCCTGTATGGGCCTGGTTAGATAATACATTGAAACACATTGAAGCTATCAAAACTCATGAATATTGGCATGTCTGGGTAGTAAATATGAATAACAAAAAGCATTCCTGCTGTTGGTCACCAATTCCCTTGAGCCTCCAACCATAGTCTGCACTGTGCAGGGATAGTGTGAATGAGAGTCTCCCACCGAGCAGTGCAGCACTATGAAGGCCTGCGGAAATGAGTATGCTGGACTTCAGCCCCGATGCCGAGATGGAATGGAGGCCAAGGTTACAGTAAGACTAGGTGCAAAGACTGAGGCCACTGGCATTCACACTTTCAAAAACACAAGGCTGGACTGATGCAGGAATTGGCGTTTTTTTCTAGAGGCATCAGAGGTAAAGGGTCATCTAGAACAGTGTTTCAGATTTTTTACCTAAAGGACTAGATTTCCAAATTCTCACAGCCTGAAGACTGTACACTGTAAAAAGCCAAATGCAATGAAAATGGATTTTTAAAAGATACAGTGTGATTGAAAAAAAAAGTTATTGGGATGCCCGGGTGGCTCACTCAGTTAAGCATCTGCCTTTGGTTCGGGTCATGGTCCCAGGGTTCTGGAATTGAGTCCCACATCAGGATCTTTGCTCAGCGGGGAGTCTGCTGCTCTCCCTGCTTGTGTTCTCTCTCTCTCTCTCTGACAAATAAACAAAATCTTAAAAAAGAAAAAAAAATCGCCTGACAATCACTCTGCCATGTAGTTCTAAAAACTCGAAATGCTTGCCCTCCGTTTCTGTATGGGGTCATAAGCTGGTAACAGTTTGGGGCTGATAAGCAGTCAGCAAACATTTTGTAGCAGTGATCTAGCTAGAGCTTTATGTACTTCTGAACGTGAAAACTAGAGTGGGACGGGGAAACCTAACAAGGGTCACCATGCTGCCCTGATAAGGAAGAATTCAA
This sequence comes from Enhydra lutris kenyoni, assembly GCF_002288905.1. Classification (NCBI taxonomy): domain Eukaryota; kingdom Metazoa; phylum Chordata; class Mammalia; order Carnivora; family Mustelidae; genus Enhydra; species Enhydra lutris. The sequence continues at coordinate 5,056,255 of NW_019154142.1, read as the reverse complement.
ATGGTCTTTGGGGACAAGAGCCACCCCCATGACACAACTCATTCATTAGGTTCATTCAAAAAAACATTTGAATGTTGGTATTGCCTGTCCTGAGAAAATGAGCTCTACACTAAAGGCAGAATAATTCTGGGTAATTTTTAGAATTTATTAGACATTTGTAAAACAATATTAAAATACATATAAAATACAACGCTCACTTCCTAGAAGAACAAAAAGGTCTTAGAGCCGAAAGTAGATCATCCCATGTCAAATAATCATTATCATTGTTAATATAGTGGGAGGCAAGATTTGTTCAAGGACAATTGTAGAACTTGAAGCAATTGCTTCACAAGTCAACCTTTCTTGCACCTGATCAAAAAACCCCTAATCAAAAAACCCTAACTGTTCTACACCCTGGAAGGAAATTTGATCCAGTTCTTAACAAATTCTTACAAATTACCAGGTCTTAACATTGTTTTTTTAAAGAAGGCTCCCCCGGGGCACCTGGGTGGCTCAGTCATTAAGCGTCTGCCTTCGGCTCCGGTCATGATCCCAGGGCCCTGGGATCGAGCCCCACATCGGGCTCCCTGCTTGGTGGGAAGCCTGCTTTCCCTCTCCCACTCCCCCTGCTTGTGTTCCCTCTCTCACTGCGTCTCTCTCTGTCAAATAAACAAATAAAATCTTAAAGAAAAAAAAAGTAGGCTCCCACCTAATGTGGGACTTGAACTCAGGATCCTGAGATCAACAGTCTCATGCTTTACCAACTGAGCCAGTCAGGTGTCCCTTAACATTGATTCTCCTTTTAAAAATGCTACATTTTGGGTTCCTGGGTGGTTCAGTGGGTTAAGCCTCTGCCTTCGGCTCAGGTCATGATCTCAGGGTCCTGGGATCAAGCCCCACATCGGGCTCTCTGCTCAGCAGAGAGCCTGCTTCCCCCCGCCCCCCTCTGCATGCTTCTCTGCCTACTTGAGATTTCTGTGTGTGTGTGTGAAATAAAATCTTTAAAAATAAAAATAAAAACGGCTACATTTTGAGGCCCTTGGTTGGCTCAGTTTACTGACTGACTTGATTTCTACTCAAGCCATAACCTCAGGGTCATGAGATGGAGACTTCATGGGGCACTGCTCAAAGTCGGCCTGAAATTCTCTCCCTCTGCTTCCACCCCTCCACCTGCTCCCGCATGTGCTCTCTCTAAAATAAATAAAATCTTTTAAAAAACGCTACATTGTCACTAAATTTGTGATGTACTAATCATTGGTCATAATTAAAAAGCTATCAAGTTTCATCAGTAATCAAAAGGAAAGCTTTGGGGCGCCTGGGTGGCTCAGTGGTTAAATCCTCTGCCTTCGGCTCAGGTCATGATCTCAGGGTCCTGGGATCGAGCCCCGCATCCAGCTCTCTGCTCGGCGGGGAGCCTGCTTCTCTGCCTACTTGTGATCTCTGTCTGTCAAATAAATAAATAAAATCTTTAAAAAAAAAAAAAAAAAAGGAAAGCTTTAATTCCATTCAAAAGAATGAGCCAGACACTGGGACTGAAGGCCTGTTAAGTACAGTACGGGAGGCAATCGGTGAAGAGAATTTTGCTTCCCGAAGCTTGTTGTCAAGATTCATTAAATGACTACTAAATGTGGGGCGCCTGGGTGGCTCAGTGGGTTAAAGCCTCTGCCTTGGGCTCAGGTCATGATCTCAGGGTCCTGGGTTCGAGCCCCGCATAGGGCTCTCTGCTCAGCAGGGAGCCTCCTTCCTCCCCTCTCTCTGCCTGCCTCTCTGCCTACTTGTGATCTCTGTCTGTCAAATAAATAAAATCCTAAAAAATAATAAATAAAAAACTATTAAAAATTATTTTTAAAAAATCACTACTAAATGTTTTTTAGGAAAGCATGTGAATTATCTTGGTGGTATTTCTAAATTGTTTTTTAGCTATGTGGTAAAGTCTGAAGGTTCTGCTAGGTCTTGTCTGCCTCAAAACATCTTCCCCTCTGGCTGCCCTGGGGCCACCGACAGTTGTCACTATCAGTATAAAACTCTTAAGTCAGCATCTTCACATATGGCTCCCACGGAAATCCGTCCATAAATATGTACTGAACAGAAGCCTAAGACACAGAGGGAATGAAGAATACAAAACCCTCTGCTCAGAACCTTCCAGTACTTCCCCATTTCAAGCTAAAGTTATTACAGTGGTTTATAGGGACTTTTAAGATCGTCCCCTTCCTCCTCTTTTTTTTTTGAGAGTCAGTTAAGTGTCTGCCTTTGGCTCAGGCCATGATACTGGGGTCCTGGGATCAAGCCCCTACTGGGCTCCATTCTCAGTGGGGAGTCTGCTTCTCCCTCAGCCTCTCCCCTCCCCCACTTATACCTACTCTCTCTCAAATAAAATCTTTTTTATCTTTTATTTTTTTTAAAGATTTTATTTTTTTTCTTTTTTTTTTTTTTTAAGATTTTATTTATTTATTTGACAGAGAGAGATCACATGTAGACAGAGAGGCAGGCAGAGAGAGAGAGAGGGAAGCAGGCTCCCTGCCGAGCAGAGAGCCCGATGCGGGACTCGATCCCAGGACCCTGAGATCATGACCCGAGCCGAAGGCAGCGGCTTAACCCACTGAGCCACCCAGGCGCCCCAAGATTTTATTTATTTATTTGACAGAGAGAGAGCACAAGTAGGCAGAGAGGCAGGCAGAGAGAGGGGGGAGCTGAGCAGAGAGCCCGATGTGGGGCTCCATCCCAGGACCCTGAGATCATGACCTGAGCCGAAGGCAGAGGCTTAACCCACTGAGCCACCCAGGCGCCCCATAAAATCTTTTTTAAAAAGAGATTTATTCATTCTAGAGAGAGTGGGGGAGGGGCAGAAGGAGAGAAAAACTCAGGCAGGCTCTGCGCTGCACGGAGGGTGGAGTCAGACACGGGGCTCCATCTCATCACCCCAGATCAGATCTGAGCCGAAACCGAGAGTCAGGAGAGAACACAGGCAGCAACCTCTGTGACCCTCGGGGGCAGCAACTTCTTGCTCGACATGTCTCCAGAGGCAAGGAAAACAAAGGCAAAAATGAACTATTGGGACTCATCAAGATAAAAAGCTTTTGCACAGCAACGGAAACAGCAAAACCAAAAGACAATCCACAGGATGGGAGAGGATATTTGCAAATGTCTTATCAGATAAAGGGCCGGTATCGGAAAATCTATAAAGAACCTGCAAATTCAACATCCAAAAGACAAATGATACAGTCAAGAAAATGGGCAGAAGACACGAACAGACATTTCTGCAGAGAAGACATCCAGATGGCCAACAGACACATGAAAAAGTGCTCAGCATCACTCGGCATCAGGGAAATACAAGTCAAAACCACAGTGAGACGCCACCTCGCACCAGTCAGAATGGCTAAAATTAACCAGCCAGGAAACGACAGATGTAAGGATGTGGAGAAAGGGGAACCCTTCTACACTGTTGGTGGGAATGCAGGCTGGTACGGCCACTCCGGAAAAGAGTACAGAGGTTCCTCAAGAAGTTGAAAATAGGGATGCCTGGGTGACTCAGTCAATTAAGCGTCTGCCTTTGGCTCAGGTCATGATCCCAGAGTCCTGGTGTCGGTCCGCATCAGGCTCCTTGCTCAGCAGGGAGCCTGCTTGTCCCTCTGCTTGCCCATCCCCCTGCTTGTGCAAGCATGCACGTGCTCGCTTGCTCTCTCCGACAAATAAATAAAATCTTAAAAAGAAGTTGAAAATAAAGCTATCCTACATTCCAGCAATGGCACTAACAGGAATTTACCCCAAAGATACAAGTGTAGTGATCCGAAGGGGCACCTGCACCCCAATGTTTATAGCAGCAATGTCCACAATAGCCAAACTGTGGAAAGACCCCACATGTCCATTGACAGATAAATGGATAAAGATGTGGGGTGTGTGTGTGTGTGTGTGTGTGTGTGTGTACACACAGTGGAATACTACTACTCAGCCATTTAAAAAAAAAATGAAATCTTGCCATTTGCAATGACAGGGATGGAGCTAGAGGGTATTATGCTAAGCAACATGAGTCAATCAGAGAAAGAGTTATCGTATGACTTCATTCATGTGGAATTTAAGAAACAAAAAGAGGATCATAGGGGCAAGGAGGGAAAAATTAAAAAAAGATGAAATCAGTGAGGGAGACAAACCATAAGAGACTCTTAATCTAGGGAAACAGGGTTGCTGGAGAGGAGTTTGGGGGGATGGGGTAACTGGGTGATGGACATTAAGGAGAGCGTGTGATGTAATGAGCACTGGGTATTATATAAGACTGATGAATCACTGACCTCTACCAGTGAAACCAATAATACATAATATGTTAGTTAATGGAATTTAAATTAAAAAAAATATATATATATATATATATACACACACAAAAAAAGAAACCAAGAGTCAGACACTCAGCTGACTGTGCCACCCAGGCCTTCCCCTTTCCTCCTCTCTGCCCTCATCTACTTTCCCCTTGCTCACCCCTGTCCAGGAACATTGACTCCTCAATTTTTCTAGAACATACCAGGCATGATTCTGTGTCTGAAACTTTGCACCAACTGTGCCCTGGAATGCTCTTTCTTTAGGTACTTCCATAGGTCACTCCCTCACCAACCAAAGTTTTCGTTTAAATAGCTTAATGTTAAATTTTGTAAAAATAGAGAACTCCCTATTTTTCTATTTCATTTTCGTTTTAAATAATCTCTACCCCTGACATGAGGCTTAAACTCATGATCCCGAGATCAAGAGTCGAATCCTCTACTGACTGAGTCAGCCAGGTGCCCCTGAACATCCTAGTTTATTTTATTTTTATTTTCTAAAAGATTTATTTGTTGTTTGACAGAGAGAGAGAGAGCACAAGCAGGGGGATAGGGGCCAAGGGAGAGAAAAAACAGGGTCCCCACTGAGCAGAGAGCCTGAAGTGGGGCTCGATTCCAGGACCCTGAGATCATGGCCTGAGCTGAAAGCAGATGCTTAACTGACTAAGCCACCATGGTGCCCCCCGAACAACCTATTTTAAAGATTTTTATTTATTTATTTGACAGAGAGAGATCACAAGTAGATGGAGAGGCAGGTAGAGAGAGAGAGAGGGAAGCAGGCTCCCTGCTGAGCAGAGAGCCCGATGCGGGACTCGATCCCAGGGACCTGAGATCATGACCTGAGCCGAAGGCAGCGGCTTAACCCACTGAGCCACCCAGGCGCCCTGAACAACCTATTTTAAATTACAACCTGACCCCAAAGCAATCTTAATGTTCCTTAATCTTTTTTTTTTTTTTATTTGACAGAGAGAGATCATAAGTGGACAGAGAGGCAGGCAGACAGAGAGGAGGAAGCAGGCTCCCTGCGGAGCAGAGAGCCCGATGTGGGACTCGATCCCAGGATCCTGAGATCATGACCTGAGCTGAAAGCAGCGGCTTAACCCACTGAGCCACCCAGGCGCCCTAATCTTTTTTTTTTTTTTAAGATTTTATTTTTAAGTAATCTCTACACCCAACACGGGGCTTGAATTTACAACCCCAAGATCAAGACTCATATGCTCTACCAACTGAGCCAGGCAGGCACCCCTGTTCCTTAATCTTTATTCATTTTTTCCATTAGATGCTAAGTAATTTATCACATTTATTGTCCAGATGCTTCCACTAGAATGTAAGCTTTGAGGGCAGAGTAATATGTCTGTTTTTTTATTTCCAGAGCATGGAGGCCAGCTTCCAAGATGGCCCCTGACTGTTCTCACATTGATAGAGCTGACTTAAGCAGCCAATGGAATGGTATAGAAATCATCAAGTGTGACCTCAAAAGAAAGGTTGTTTTTTTTTGTTTTTTTTTTTTAAGGTTTTATTTATCTGGCAGAGATCACAAGTAGGGAGAGGCAAGCAGAGAGTGGGGGGGAAACAGGTTCCCTACTAAGCAGGGAGCCCCATGTGGGGCTCAATCCCAGGATCCTGAGATCATGATCTAAGCCAAAGGCAGAGGCTTAACCCACTGAGCCACCCAGGCACCCCAAAAGAAAGGTTTTAAATGGCATCTTAGAAAGAAATCCTCTAGGCCCATAAAGTCTTCGGATGACTGCTCCTGGCCAACATCTCTTCCGCAAGTTCATGACACCTTAACCCAGAACCAGTTAAGGGGCTCCCAAATTTCAAATTTATTTAAACTGCGAGAGAAAGTTTACTGTTTTAAACTGCTAAATTTGGGGGTAGTTACCTCGTAAGAAATAGCTAATGTACCAAGGATCTAGAACAAATACCTGGTGGGGCACCTGGGTGGCTCAGTGGGTTAAAGCCTCTGCCTTCGGCTCAGGTCGTGATCTCAGGGTTCTGGGATGGAGCCCCACATAGGGCTCTGTGCTCAGCGGGGAGCCTGCTTCCCCCTTTCTCTGTGCCTGCCTCTCTGCCTATATGTGATCTCTATCAAATAAATAAATATAATCTTTAAAAAAAAGAAAAGAAAAAAAAGAACAAATGCCTGGCACATAGTAGCCATTTAATAAATATTTGAGGAAGGAACAAAACTGCCAGAAATAACCTGACTTTCATCAGTATTAGGATTATTGCCGCTTAGCAGAAAGCAGTATAATTGGACACTTAATTTTTTTTAAGATTCTATTTTTAAGTAATCTCTACACCCAAGGTGGGGCTCCAGAGATCAAGAGCTATGCTCCACCCACTAAGCCAGCCAGAACTCCCTCTGATTCTACGCTTGAGATGAGTGAATTGTATGACACGTGAGTTATATCTCAAAGCTGTATTTTTTAAAAAGCCTGGAGTGTTGGAGAGAATGTGTAGCAACTGGAACTCCCATACACGGGTGGTGGGTATAAACACTTTGAAAAAGTTTGTCTGTTACTTAAAAAGTTCAGAATATACCTACCATAGGAATCAGCTACTCCATTCTTCTTTTTTTTTTTTTATATTTTATTCATTTATTTGACAGAGATCATAAGTAGGCAGAGAGGCAGGCAGAGAGGCAGACAGAGAGGTGGGGGGGGTGGAACCCAGGCTCCCTGCTGAGCAGAGAGCCTGATGTGGGGCTCGATCCCAGGACCCTGGGATGGTGACCTGAGCCGAAGGCAGAGGCTTTAACCCACTGAGCCACCCAGGTGCCCCTACTCCATTCTTCCGTATTTCAACAAGAAAAGAGAAAGCATATGTTCATATAAAGACTCATACTTGAGTCTTCATGGGAAGCATGTGACTCTTGATCTGGGGGTGCTGTGAGTTCAAGCCCCACGTAGAGCTAACTCAAAAAAAAAAAAAAAAACTTATACATGAATATTTACAATAGCCTTATTTTTAACAGTCAAAATCTGGAAACAACCTGTAAGGGCCTATTCAGCCAGAGCAGCCCCACCCCGGTTGAACTGCCATTTTGTTGTAAAGCTTAAATTGACCTTGCCTGCCCCCCCCCCCAAGGGGAACTTACTTAAAAGCAAGTCCGGGAAACCAGTCCCACGTAACAAAGTCCAAGTACAAGGGTGGGTCAGGCCAGGTGGAGGCATTCAATCAGTGGGGGCGCATACTGTCTCCTAGCTACCAAGGAGTATGGGCCCCTGCCCTTTGGGAGCCTTGTGGCGCCAATCCTAACCAAGGTGTGATAGGCTGGTTCAAATGTCTACTAGGGTAAATTGTAATTCAATTGGTCACCTAGCATCACTGTGGAGTTTCCTGTGTGTGTTACAATCTAACTGGCCACACACAGGTGGCCAGTTAGATTGT
>NW_019154142.1:5012147-5048473 GCF_002288905.1 Enhydra lutris kenyoni | reverse complement strand
TTGGTCACCTAGCATCACTGTGGAGTTTCCTGTGTGTGTTACAATCTAACTGGCCACCTGTGTGTGGCCAGGCCAACCACATGGCCTTTGCTCTATAAAAGTTAGTCTGGAAAGTAGGAAGGGGTCGTCCTCTCTGGACCGGTAGCCCTGATCTGTCTCTTTGACGGTCGGTATGATTCCTGATGCTTGGCGCAATATAAAGGTTTGCTTGACCTTCACTTTGTATCAGTCTCGCTCCTTTAATCACGGACCCATTATTGGGGTACCCAATTTTGGGGGGACCCAACAAACCCAAATGCTCATCAATAGGTAAATGAATGAATCAATTGGGGCGTGTTCATACAACAGAATACAACTGAGCAGTAACATGGAATAAACTGATTTGAGGGGTGTGGTTGGGAGGTTGGTGAAGCTATAGAGGGTAACATGAGAATATTGCAGTGAAAAAACTCTTGTATCTTTAGTGTGGTGGTGGATACATGAACCTACATGTAATCAAGCTGTGTAGAACTAAAAACACTCAAAGGACAGTAAGATGCATGCATTATCATGTCTATATCCTGGCTGTGATACTATAAGGGAGTTTTTGGTGTGTTTTTTTCCATTCATTTTTTATTTTTCTTAAAGTAAGTTCTAGACCTAATGTGAGGCTTGAACTCACTTTTTTTTTTTTAAGATTTTATTTATTTATTTGACAGACAAAGATCACAAGTAGGCAGACAGCAGGCAGAGAGGGGGAAGCAGGCTCCCTGCTGAGCAGAGAGCCCATGCGGGGCTTGATCCTATTGGGTCCATGGTCAAAAGAGCGAGACTGATAAAAAGTGAAGGTCAAGCAAAGCTTTATTTCTCGCCAAGCATCAAGAATCAAACTGACCGGCCAGAGCCGTCTCTTACAAAGAGGCGAAGATAACCCTGCCTTACCGACTAACTTCTAAAGGGCAAGGGTCATGTGGTTGGGCCTTGCCACACACAGGTGGCCAATGAGATTGTAACACACAGAGAAAGCTGCACAGCCATGCTAGCTCACACACGGGTGGCCAACTGAATTACAGTTCACCCCACAGTAGCTATTTGAACTAGCCTATCACCTTGGTCAGAATTGGCACCCGAAAGCACCCAAAGGGCAGGGCCCATATCCTTGGTAGCTAGGGAGACAGTATACACCTCCACCAATTGGATACCTCCACCTGGCCTGACCCACCCTTGTATTTGGGCTTTGTTACCTGGGACTGGTTTCCCGGACTTGTTTTTAAGTAAGTCCCCTGGGGGGAGGGGAGGGAGGGACAGTTTAAGTTTTACTGCATAAACAACAAAATCACTGTTTAACCGGATGGCATCGCTCTGGCTAAATAGGCCCTTACAGTCCCAGGACCCTGGGATCATGACCTGAGCCGAAGGCAGAGGCTTTAACCCACTGAGCCACCCAGGCGCCCCTTGAACTCACTTTTTGACCCTAAGAGCCAGAGTCACATCCTTTACCAACTTAGCCAGCCAGGCTCCCCGGTTACACTATAATTTTACAAGATGTTACCACTGGAGGAAACAATGTAAAAGGCACATAATATCTTTTTGTATAATTTCTTAAAACCACATGTGGCCCTATAATCACAAATTTTAATTTTAAAAAATTGGTACATATAACAGGTGCTCTCTAAATAACTATGCTAAGTGTAAGAAGCAGGAAAAAAGAGTACATGTTATCTTACTCCGTTTGTGTAAACTTCTAGAAAATGCAAACCACTCTAGAGAGAAAGCAGATCAATGGTTGCTCAGGGAGGGGAGAGGGTCTGGAAGGGCAGGAGGAAATTCTTAAGAGGTGATGCATTTGTTCCTTATCTTGACTGTGGTGGCAGCCGTACCCATACCAAAATTTATCAGATTGAACCCTTGGAGTATGGGCAATTTATTGTATGTCAACTATGCCACAACAAAGATGTTAAAACCGTGAAAGTTATATCTGCAACAAAACTACATTTTCTAGGGGCGCCTGGGTGGCTCAGTGGGTTAAGCCTCTGCCTTCAGCTCAGGTCATGATGTAAGGGTCCTGGGATCAACCCTGCATGGGGCTCTCTGCTCAGCCCGGTGCCTGCTTCCCCTCCTCTCTCTGCCTGCCTCTCTGCCTACTTGTGATCTCTGTCTGTCAAATACAAAAATAAAAAATTTTTAAAAATCCTCAAAATGTGTGGAAATCTTAAGGCAACGGCCTTTAAAAAACAAACCACATTTTCTAATCACGATTTCATCAAATTGGCCATCCTACTTCTGTGAAAGATCAAGGGGTTTCATGATCCAAATTTTGGTGAAGACTGAATGGATCCGTTCAGATGCAGACATAAAGTCCAGTATAAGCGGTCCTGTCAGGGTGAGTTCTACAAGAAAGCACAAAATCCCTGAAGCCTATGGGCGGAGGCTGGCCACCCGCGGAACCTGTTTCAACAGTGTGTCTATTGTATGAAGTGAAACTGCCTTAGGCGGTTTGTGAAAGCTTTTATCTAGAGAATTTTGATAACTGAAGAGTTTTTCCCATAACAGCCAAAGGCCAAAACATTTCAATTCTCTTATTTTCACCAACACCAACATTTTTTTTGGAAGGGGAAGGGTTCCCCCTAGGTTGCATGTGTGCACATCCAGGCATATTTTTTCTTTGAACCCCTGAGGAATCTTCTCGCTGTCGGTTGTGAGGACAAACAGCTCCATGGAAAGACAAGGAAGGCCATGTGACATAATGGGTAGGAACATTGGCTTTTGAGTTAGCCTGCCCACGTTCACAGTCCAGGTCGGCTACTCAGAAGCGGTGGGACCTTGGGGAAATAAAGTCACTTTAACAGGTGATCACATCTCTTCCTGCACAATAGAGGCAGCAGCGCCTCCTTCATGGGTAGTTGTAAGATGAACTGGGCTCATATGTGAGGACTTAGGTGTGTGCATCTGACCCACAGTCCGTGCTCACGAAATGTTAGCGAGCTGACATCAGCAGAGCAGAGGGGGCCTGGGTGGTTCAGTCATTAAGAGGCTGCCTTCGGCTCGGGTCGTGATCCTAGAGTCCTGGGATCAGCCCCCATTAGGTTGCCTGTTCAGCGGAAGTCTGCTTCTCCCTATCCCATTCCCCCTGCTTGTGTTCCCTCTCTCACTGTGTGTCTCTCTCTCAAATAAATAAGTAAAATATTTTTTTAAAATATTAGCAGGAGCACCTGGGTGGCTCAGTGGATTAAGCCTCTGCCTTCAGCCCAGGTCATGATCTCTGGATCCTGGGATCGAGCCCCGCATCGGGCTCTCTGCTCAGCAGGAGGCCTTCTTCTCCCGCCCCCCACCTGCCTGCCTCTCTGCCTACTTGTGATCTCTGTCAAATAAATAAATAAAATCTTTAAAAAAAAAAACAAAAACTAATGGGATACAGACCCAATATACTAAGCCGCCTGAGTGGTCCAAAAAATAAGTCATCATCAAGGGCCATAACAGCCAATGAGTGTTTCACAGAAACAGATGAACCTGACCTAAGCCTTGAAGAAAGGGTCCAATGTTTAACACGCATAAGGCAAAGCTAATATTTCATGTGAAATGCCACCTAAAAACTCAGTTTCAATATTATTTTGTAGACAGATGATTCAAATGGCATGTGTTGAGTATCTGCTATCTGCAAAGCACATGCAAAGGTCAAATGGGAGATAGACGTGAAGAGGGGGTGACCCCTGCCCTGGATGAGGGTACAATAGCGTGGACAATACCAACACGCAAACACCTGCCCAACCACTCACAGAATGATGGGAAATCCGAAAGCTGGAACCCTGAGCCTGGAACAAAGATTTCCTGACCACCCCACGGTTGTGTCATCTAGCTCCAGAACACAGCAAAACCCTTTAATGCCAAATCTGGGCAGGATGTTGTCATCGTGGAGAGGCTCAGGTGAATACCACAGCGTCTGGCGTTGGGCTACGGAAGTCCACGGACTGGCCTGGCTGAAGGGTGATACTATATATGACTCCAGCGCCATCCTTATCGTTATTCTTAAAATAACTGTTTTTTTGTGGGTTTTTTTTTTTGTCAGTTCCTTGTCTCAGCCACAAGAATTTCTGGTTCCTGAAAAAGCGTGAAGCAAGCTATGTAGGAGGGATCTTAGTATTATTCAACCCAATTTTCTCATTTTATAAATGAGGCAGCTGACATCTGCTAAACCATTTAAGGGCCATGAGGCTTTTTCTTCCATTCATTTTCTTGATGATAAAGGCACTTATATTTAGGTTTTATACTGTAATTTGTCATTTTTGGACATTTCTTCAACTTCCTATCTCATGACTTTCTCCAGAAGGTGACCTCTGTGACAGTAAGTTAGCACCAGTATGATGAAGCTCTCTGAGCGGCTTCTCTGCCCATCCCCTCATCCCCACGTGAGCTGTGGGGAACTTCTGTTCCATGCCAGTCAAGAAGGAGCCTTAGTTTTTTCTCCCAGAGAACATCAATGCTGTCAAACAATCATACGCATGAATTTTGAAATTAGTTTTTGTTATAGTTTATCTTTTTTTCCAACCTTTCACTTTATTTTTATTTTTTTAAGATTTTATTTTAAGGGGCGCCTGGGTGGCTCAGTGGGTTGAGCCTCTGCCTTCGGCTCAGGTCGTGATCTCAGGGTCCTGGGATCGAGCCCCGCATCGGGCTCTCTGCTCGGCGGGGAGCCTGCTTCCCCCTCTCTCTCTGCCTGCCTCTCTGCCTACTTGTGATCTCTCTCTGTCAAATAAATAAAATAAAAAATCTTTAAAAAAAAAAAAAAGATTTTATTTTAAAGTAATCTCTGTACCCAATGTGGGGCTCAAACTCACAACCCAATCGCAAGAGTTGCTCACTCCTGGTGCCTGGGTGCCTCAGTTGGTTAAGCCTCTGACTCCTAAATTTGGTTCAGGTCATGATCTCGGGTAGTGATTTCACAGTCATGTGACTGCCCCTGCATACCAGGCTCTGCATTGAGGGGGGGGGATCTGCTTGGGATTCTCTCTCTTGATCTCCCTTTGCCCCTCCCCCCACTCACATGCACTATCTCTTTCTCTCTCTCTAAAAAAATTGAATAAATAACTCTAAAAAAAAAAGTTTCATGCTCTACTGACTGAGCTGGCCAGAAACCCCTCCAAGCTTCAACTTTATTTTATTATTATTATTTTTAAAGTTTTTATTTATTTATTTGACAGAGACACAGTGAGAGAGGGAACACAAGTAGGGGGAGTGGAGGAGGGAGAAGCAGGCTTCCCGCTGAGTAGGGAGCCCCATGTGGGGCTTGATCCCAGGACTATGGGATCATGACCTGAGCCAAAGGCAGATGCTTAACAACTGAGCCACCCAGGTCCCCCCAAACTTCAACTTTAAATGACACCCGGTTGGATTAGGTAACATACTTCTAAATAGAAATATATGTGATTTTCATCGTAGGAAAGTTAGAAAAACTAAGGTCAGTTTGCTTCTCCAAGGTAATCCTTTTTTGCCCTTATGTACTGAATTTTTACCTACAAACTGGCATTTTGTAATGAATTGCTCCATTTCATCAAGTGTATATCAATATCCTACAGTGTATGCAGCTTTAATGCTTAACGCCAAAGGACATGCTAATAAGTGACACGTGGTCTCTTACTCTCCAGTTGTTTATCAGCTTCTGGACAGTGTTCGTGGACAAGTTCACAAAAGATAAATAGATGCTGTTAATTTAGCATAATGTGAGGGGATGCCAACTCTTGATCTCGGGGTTGAGTTCAAGGCCCACACTGGGTGTAGAGATTGCATAAAAAAAAAAAAAAATAAAATCTTTTTTTAAAAAAGTGAACATAGGGGCACCTGGGTGGCTCAGTGGGTTAAAGCCTCTGCCTTCGGCTCAGGTCATGATCCCAGGGTCCTGGGATCAAGCCCCAAGTTGGGCTCTCTGCTCTGCAGGGAGCCTGCTTCCTCCTCTCTCTCTCTCTGCCTCCCTCTCTGCCTACTTGTGATCTCTGTCTGTCAAATAAATAAATAAAATCTTAAAAAAAAAAAAAAGTTAACATAATGTGAGTAAACTATTTTTTCTTCTTCCTAAAGCTGTATGTAAAGTTATCAAGAGGGCCCCTGGGTGGCTCAGTCAGTTAAACGTCTGACTTCCCCACAGGTCATGATCCCAGGGTCCTGGGATTGAGTTCCACGTCAGGTTCCCTGTTCCTCGGGGAGTCTGCTTCTCCCTCTGCCTCTCTCTCTGTCTCTAATGAATAAATAAATAAAATCTTTAAAAAAAAAAACCAAAGTTATCAAGAGGCTTCTGAAAAGCTACTGATGATCTTCATTTGTGCTCCCAACCTACCAGAGTGACTTCCACATAGAAAATGACGTGAGGCATTCAGAAAAATGAAACTGGACCACTTCCTTACACCACACACGAAAATAGACTCAAAATGGATGAAGGGCCTCAATGTGAGACAGGAATCCATCAAAATCATTGAGGAGAACACAGGCAGCAACCTCTTCGACCTCAGTCACAGCAACTTCTTCCTAGGAACCTCGCCAAAGGCAAGGGAAGCAAGGGCAAAAATGAACTATTGGGACTTCATCAAGATCAAAAGCTTTTGCACAGAAAAGTAAACTGTCAACAAAACCAAAAGATAACTGACAGAATGGGAGAAGATATTTGCAAACGACATAGCAGATAAAGGGCTAGTATCCAAAATCTATAAAGAGTTTATCAGAATCAACACCCAAAGAACAAATAATCCAGTCAAGAAATGGGCAGAGGACATAAATAGACATTTCAACAAAGAAGACATCCAGATGGCCAACAGACACATGAAAAAGTGCTCCACATCACTTGGCATCAGGGAAATACAAATCAAAACCACAATGAGATCCCACCTCCCACCAGTCAGAATGGCTAAAATTAACAAGTCAGGAAATGACAGATGCTGGTGAGGATTTAGAGAAAGAAGAACCCTCCTACACTGTTGGTGGGAATGCAAGCTGGTGCAACCACTCTGGAAAACAGCATGGAAGTTCCTCAAAAAGTTGAAAATAGAGCTACCCTATGACACAGCAATTGCATGACTGGGTATTACCCTAAAGATACAAACATAGTGATCCAAAGGGGCATGTGCACCTGAATGTTTATAGCAGCAATGTCCACAATAGCCAAACTATGGAAAGAACCTAGATGTCTATCAACAGATGAATAGATAAAGAAGATGTGGTATATATATACACAATGGAATACCATGCAGCCATCAAAAGAAATGAAATCTTGCCATTTGCAATGACGTGGATGGAACTAGAGGATATTATGCTTAGCGAAATAAGTCAATCAGAGAAAGACAACTATCATATGATCTCCCTGATATGAGGAAGTGGAGATGGCAACATGGGGGGTTTGGGGGGTAGGAGAAGAATAAATGAAACAAGATGGGATCAGGAGGGAGACAAACCATAAAAGACTCTTTTTTTTTTTAAAGATTTTATTTATTCATTTGTCAGAGAGAAGGAGAGAGAGAGCACACAAGTAAGCAGAGAGAGAGGCAGGCTCCCCGCTGAGCAAGGAGCCCAATGCGGGTGTGGGAGGCCACGGTAAGGCTTGAGATGAGGACCAAACCAGGCCCTGACTTGTGCCTCCTTTAAAGGCTGAATAGCTGAACAAAAGGCTTAGGTCGATAAAGTCGAGGAGCACTGAGAAAGGGTCTGTACTATGTGTTGTGCGCTCGCCTACATGACTTCCCACACATTTGCTAGTCAGATAGAAATGATTCGGTTGGGTCATAAGTTCGTGGCTGGTCCTTGCTGCCCTAGTACAGCCCATAAATTACTTTCAGGTTTGCTGTATCAATACAGAACAATTGTACTGGCATCAGCCATTTGGCGTCATGAGGTCTGCTTATAGTCAATGGTGAAACTTATTATGGGAACTCGTGGTTGTTGTTGTTGTTTTTTAAGATTTTATTTATTTATTTGACAGACAGAGATCACAAGTAGGCAGAGAGGCAGTCAGAGAGAAGAGGAAGCAGGCTCCCTGCTGAGCAGAGAGCCCAATGTGGGGCTCGATCCCAGGACCCTGGGATCATGACCTGAGCCGAAGGCAGAGGCTTTAACCCACTGAGCCACCCAGGCGCCCCCAAGAACTCGTGGTTGTTTAACTAGACACAGGTGTATTGCTTCTCCTATGGTAATAGCACTATATATATGGCCTTAATGCTTTGAATAAACTTAGCACTGTTGGACATCCTCCTCAGTGATCCTCCTGCCCCCATCTCTCTGCTTCTCTAGTTCTTTCCTTCATCCTCTTACCCTCACGTTCCTGGTCGATTTGTGGTGCTGGCCACGACATGCAGGACTCGATGGATCCCAGGAGGCTGGGATCATGACCCGAGCCAAAGGCAGCAGTTCAACCCACTGAGCCACCCAGGCGTCCCCCATAAAAGACTCCTAATCTCACAAAACAAACTGAGGGTGGCCGGGGGAGGGGGGTAGGGAGAGGGTGGTGGGGTTATGGACATTGGGGAGGGTATGTGCTATGGTGAGTGCTGTGAAGTGTGTAAACCTGGCGATTCACAGACCTGTACCCCTGGGGCTAATAATACATTATATGCTCATAAAAAAAATTAAAAAATAATTTTAAAAAAAGAAGAAAATGACGTGAGGATTCATTATAGGAGTTCTATAGAATTGAAGTAAGTGCCTACCTCCTTAAAAATAACAAATGATTTTTTAAAAGATTTTATTTATTGGGGTGCCTGGGTGGCTCAGTGGGTTAAAGCCTCTGCCTTCTGCTTGGGTCGTGATCCCGGGGTCTGGGATCGAGCCCCGCGTCTGGCTCTCTGTTTGGCGGGGAGCCTGCTTCCTCCTCTCTCTCTGCCTGCCTCTCTGCCTACTTGTGATCTCTGTATGTCAAATAAATAAATAAAATCTTTAAAAAAAAAAAAAAGAATTGGAGGCTTCGAGGTTCCTGCGTGACTCAGTTGGTTAAGCGGCTGCAGCCTTTGGCTCAGGTCTTAATCTCAGGGTCCTGGGATTGAGTCCGGAGTTGAGCTCTGCTCTCAGTAGGGAGTCTGCTTCTCCCTCTCCTTCCCCGCCTGGCCCATACTTGTGCACGTGCTCTCTCTCTCAAATCTTTAAAAAAACAGTTGTGGGCTTAACCAACTGAGCCACCCAGATGCCCCTATTCATGTGTATTTTAAATGGATGGTAAGATGTACCATTGATGGTAGCAGTAATGTCTAGTGAATAAAGGCCTTTGTTCAGTAAATGAAATACTCAGTGTGCTGTTCCAAAACTGCATAGCTGAGAATAAATACTCTCATTTTATTTAGTAATCTAAACTTCAGCATGTTTTTAGTCTTTTTTTCTTTTTTTAAAGATTTTCTTTATTTGACAGGGAGACAGCGAGAGAGGGAACACAAGCAGGGGGAGTGGGAGAGTGAGACACAGGCTTCTTGCTGAGCAGGGAGCCGGATGTGGGGCTCAATCCCAGGACCCTGGGACCATGACCTGAGCTGAAGGCAGATGCTTAATGACTGAGCCACCCAGGCAGCCAGCACATTTTAGTCCTGAACTTATTTCTTTTCCTTAGGTACACCCAAATCAGAAAATTGTAGTAAAAAGCTAGAAATAAAGTCCCTTTCTCTCTGCTTATTCCTATCTAGTTCATTAAGTATTCATTACTTTTTTTTAAAGTTCAGAGGTACGATTTTTAAAGTGCTTATAATAATGCATTAATTAGAGTTTTTTTTTTTGGTTTTACAGGAATTCTTTTCAAAGAAGTCAGATTGCTCTTAATTTATGTTTGGCTCCCATAATATGAAGGGGCCAAATAATCTAGTAATAGCTAAATACCATTTACTTACTTCTTTTCTTTTTTAAGATTTTTATTTATTGGGGCGCCTGGGTGGCTCAGTGGGTTAAGCCGCTGCCTTCGGCTCAGGTCATGATCTCAGGGTCCTGGGATCGAGTCCCGCATCGGGCTCTCTGCTCAGCAGGGAGCCTGCTTCCCTCTCTCTCTCTCTCTGCCTGCCTCTCTGCCTACTTGTGATCTCTCTCTGTCAAATAAATAAATAAAATCTTAAAAAAAAAAAAAAAAAAAGATTTTTATTTATTTATTTGAGTGAGGGAGTGAGCAAGAAGGAGGGAGGGAGAGAGAGAGTGAGAAGGAGGAGGAGCAAAGGGAGGGGCAAAGGGAGAGAGAGAGAAGCAGACTCCCCACCCAGCGGGGACCCTGATCCTAGGCCTCCAGGATCATGACCCGAGCACAAGGCAGATGCTTAACCATCTGAGCCACCCAGGCGTCCCAGTCATTTACTGTCTAATATTGTTATTTACAGAGTCAGTTTTGTGACTCAGGTTAATTGATGGTGTTGAGGATTCAGGAGTATCAAGTAAGCTCTAAGCTAGATTTTAAAAAAATTTTCCTTGTGATTTTGAATAAACCTTATAATCTACCAGATTGCAGGTAAATAATAGGCATGTAAATATCACTTTACCTAAAGTTGCAGATATTTTCCTAATGTAAAATTCATGTACCTTAAATCAGTGTTAGAGAAGAAAAACACAAAGTAGCATACCTACCACATAAGTGAACCCTTCCCTGGTAAGTATTGCACTTGGTCTAGCATGGTCACTGGTGTAGGCAAGTCCTTTTCCTTCTGTGAGCCTTTATTTCCTCTTATATAAAATAAGGGAGTTTGGCTAAATTTCCAAGATTCTTCCAGGGCCAGGATTGCAACAATCTGTTCCAGGTAGAGTTGAAAGTTTAAGAAAGAGGGGACATGTTTGGTGGGGTATGAGAGGAAAAAAGAGGCAGAGACTAACACTTTGAACGTGCAGATTAAGTGGGTACATACAAGATGGCTGTTTGGGAAAAATAAATACTTAAAAGAAAATGTATTTTCCTTCTAGGTCGTATGTATGACTATCATGTGCTGGATATGATTGAATTGGGTATCGAGAAATTTGTCTCTCTGAAAGATATTAAGGTAAGATACTAAGCATAAAGATAAAAGGTATTTTGGGGGTGCCTGGGTGGCTCAGTGGGTTAAGCCTCTGTCTTTGGCTCAGGTCATGATCCCAGAGTCCTGGGTTCGAGCCCCGCATCTCTCTCTGCCTGTCTCTCTGCCTACTTGTGATCCATGTCTGTCAAATAAATAAAAAATAAAATCTTAAAAAAATATATTTTATTTATTTATTTATTTATTTATTTAGAGCACAAGAAGGGGGAGGGGCAGAAGGAGAAGGAAAGAAAATCCAAAGCAGACTCTGCACTGAGGAAAGAGCCCCACGCAGGGCCCGATCTCATGACGCTGAGATCGTGACCTGAGCCGAAATCAAGAGTCGGGTGCCCAACCCACTGAGCCGCCCAGGTGCCCCCCAGAATAACAAATGATTAAAAAAATAAACCAACAAACCCAGGGGTACCTGGGTTGCTCAGTCAGTTTAAGCTTCTGCCTTCAGCTCAGGTCATGATAGCATGGAGTCCGTTTCAGGCTCTCTGCTCAGCTTCTCCCTCTCTCTTGGTCTCTCACTCTGCTTGTGCTCTCTCACTCGCTCTCTCTGTCAAATAAATAAATAAAATCTTAAAAAATAAAAAGAACACAGAGTGATGAGGTTATAACTAAGTTTAGATATCTTTCACAGATTTATCCTCTTAAATACGAGAAATAAGTGTGGAATAAACAAGTGCTTAAAATAAGGAATAAGGGTCTGCATGCAAAAAAAAAAAAAAAAACTTGTTGCTATAAACTCTCTTGCTCATAGAGATGAGCTTGCCCCACAGCAGGACAGTTTGCTGTCTGATTATTTATGTTGATCTATACAGAAGTAACTAACTTCCTGCTTTGTTCACAAAGGATGGCACTGGAAATCCAGTGGGCTTAAATAAATGCCAAGTATTAGTATTATTTTTTTAAGGATTTTATTTATTTATTTGACAGAGAGAGAGATCACTAGTAGACAGAGAGGCAGGCAGAGAGACGGGGGAAGCAGGCTCCCCGCTGAGCAGAGAGCCCGATGTGGGGCTTGATCCCAGGACCCCGAGATCACGACCTGAGCCGAAGGCAGAGGCTTAACCCACTGAGCCACCCAGGCGCCCCGCCAAATATTATTATTAACCTGCTGTCCCCTTTTGCTACTTGGAGCTCCTGCAGCAGTTTTAAATAAGAGGGTACCTGTATTATCCACTGTACCCATGATATGATCTCATAAAATCTATGGTTATTGATGCCAGGGGAATTGGGATTCACATGGAGATGTGGATAGAATGTATATTCAAGGTGACAAGCTAGGGGCGCCCGGGTGGCTCAGTGGATTAAGCCTCTGCCTTCAGCCCAGGTCATGATCTCAGGGTCCTGAGATCGAGCCCCACATCGGGCTCTCTGCTCGGTGGGGAGCCTGCTTCCCCCCCCTCTCTCTCTGCCTGCCTCTCTGCCTACTTGTGATTTCTGTCTGTCAAATAAATAAGTAAAAATTAAAAAAAAAAAAAAAAAGGTGACAAGCGAAAAGATTTCCTTAGTGCTGAAGCATCCACTGAGTGTTAACGTCATTTGGAAGACAAAGTAACAGAAGTCAAGAAAAAGAAATTTCTCTTTTTTTTTTTTAAAGATTTTGCTTATTTATTTGACAGAGATCACAAGTAGAGAAGCAGGCAGAGAGAGAAGAGGAAGCAGGCTCCCCACTGAGCAGAGAGCCCAATGTGGGGCTTGATCCCAGGACCCTGACCTGAGCCGAAGGCAGAGACTCTAACCCACTGAGCCACCCAGGAGCCCCAACAAAGAGAAAGTTCCTAAAGACCTATTTGACATCCTTCAATTTCATTCCAGCCTCAGCAAAACCAGAAATGGTTGGCACAATAATGAAACTTCAGAAAACAACACCTAATTCATAGTTCAGAACTGCTCATTTTAGATACCTGATGTGATCCTTCAACCCTTCATCTATAAGCAAATTTTATTTTAAGTCCTCGTCTCACCCTGAAAAAAAAATGCTTCAGTGTACAAGGAGAAAAATAAGGCAGAGAGAGAGAGAGAGAGAAGGAGGGAAAGAGATAGAGATGAGGGAGGGAGGGGGAGAGAGAATTCTTTGTTGAGCTTAGCATCTCTAAAATGAGCGAAATATGGACATGTTTTATCTTCCATCCATTAGGGCACTAAGGTACTGTTCAGCAAATATCTATTGAGTGAAGACTATATTAATTGTTCTTACAGCTAGATTTTTATCTACCATTGTTCAAGTCAGAAGATGTACAATTTGAAAATGATGCTATCAACAATGATTATTATCTGTCTGAGTGGGTGTTGCTGAAAAGACCGATACTGGCTGACTCTCTAGTTACTGGGTGTGGTATATTTTTTTCTAGTTAAGAATTAAGGTTAGAAGGGCATTGTGTCTGCAACTTATTCTTGAGGGGCTCAGAAAGAAAAAAAATTGTATATAGAAATATATATAATGTTATAAAGTGAACACTGGGTGTTCTTTGCAACTTTTCTGAAACTTTGTTTCCACTCAGGTCGTGACCTCAGGGTCAGGAGATCAAGCCCTGCATGGGGTTCCGCGCTGAGTGTGCAGTCCACTAGAGATCCTCTCTCCCTCTGCTCCTCCCTCCACTCCCCCACTCTAAGATAAATAAAATCTTTAAAGAAGATCTTTTTTTTTTTTTTAAAGATTTTATTTATTTATTTGACAGAGAGAGATCACAAGTAGGCAAAGAGGCAGGCAGAGAGAGAGAAGGAAGCAGGCTCCCTGCTAAGCAGAGAGCCCGATGCGGGGCTCGATCCCAGGACCCTGAGATCATGACCTGAGCCAAAGGCAGTGGCTTAACCCACTGAGCCACCCAGGCGCCCCTTTAAAGAAGATCTTAAGTAAAGCTAAGGTTCATAGAAATTAAATATACTTTTTATTTTTTTGCCCACCCCCCCTACTTTATTTATTTATTTATTTTTTTAAGCAAGCTCTACGCCCAACATGGGGCTTGAATTCACTACCCTGAGAGCAAGAGTCACACATTCCACCAACTAAGCCAGCCAGGGGGACCATAATGAAATAATTCTTTAAAAAGTGATTCATGGGGCTCCCGGGTGACTTGGTCGGTTGATTGTTGGGGTCTTGATTTCAGCACAGGTCATGATCTCAGGGTTGTACGATTGAGCCCCATGTAGGGCTCCATGCTGCGCATGGAATCTGCTTGGGATCCCCTCTCCCTCTTCCTCTCCCTGTCACCTTACCCCCTCTCTAATGAAAAATAAATAAATAGCAATAGATTCATTAAAACATCAATTAAAATTGGGGGCACCTGAGTGGGATAGTCAAATGAGCATCTGACTTGGCTTTAGCTCACGTCAAGATCTTGGGGTCCTGGAGTTGAGCCTCACGGCTCTGCACTCAATGGCATCCACTTGGGTTTCTCTCTCCCTCTGCCCCTCCCCGCCACACTCTCACTCTCTCTAAAATAAAAAATTTTTTAAAAAATCAATTAAGGGGCGCCTGGGTGGCTCAGTCAGTTAAGCATCTGCCTTTGGCTCAGGTCATGTACCCAGGGTCCTGGGATCAAGTCCTCCATTGGGGCGGGAGGTGGGGGTCGTCCCTGCTCAGCAGGGAGTCTGCTTTTCTCTCTCCATCTGTGTGCTCTCTCTCTCTCAAAGAAATAAATAAATAAAACTTAAAAAAATTTTAAACAATCAATTAAAATTATGATTCCAAATTATTATGGAAAAATATGTATCTAAAGAAACTTGAAAAATTCTATGGCTTATGTTTAATAGCAAAGGTTCAGGTTATAGTCTCATTAGATGAAACATTAGAAAATAATTTTTCATGTTTTTTTTCAGGAGCTAAATGGTCATAAATAATTAATACCAAAAAAGTAAAATACCGATGGCATTTAAACGTTTGGCTTTCAAGCAAAGATCTCAGTAGTTCCTCAATTTTAGTCCTTTGTCAATAGCTAAATTAACTACATTCCACAGGCTTTATTTCTGACCCAACTGCTTAAGAGCTCTTTGACCTTAACTAAGTCCCTCAACACCCCTAGATCTAGCTTCTTCATTAACATTTGAAGAGTTATGTTAAGTCATCTAAAAAAAAGTCCTTGTACTACTAATATTCTAATGTAAGTTCCTTTTTACAAATAGGGAAATAGAAATTCCAATCTTAACTAACTTTCCATAAGTCACACGAGAAGAAGAAAGCCCAATTTAAAAAGAGTCAATTAATTATATCCAGTCTGGATACGTAAACCAACAAGGAGCCCATTGTGGAAAACTATCCTAAACTTCCCAAGTACACGGGCTGTCAAGGCTCATCTCACTCTGAAGGGAGGGGACTGGGGAGTGATACACTCTCTGCTTTGGTCTTCGGAATATTTTCCATCTGCTGGAGGCTAGCAGATCTCCTGGAGACAAGAGGAAGAGCCTTGGTGTCAATGTGATCTCCAACAGACTTGGGTCAGGAGATGACTGGGCCATGGGATTGTTGCCACAATAGGCTTTGTGTTTTGTTGCCCTTTGTAGCTACCCAAACACTTTCCAGTAAGTGAGAAAACACGTTAGGCTTATTTGAATCCCTGCCCTCTTTATGTGATTTTAATTATGGGGAAGCTGTACAAAAGACTGAGTACTGATCTCTGGCTCATCAGCATGTGGTAAAAGATCTAAGCTTTCTTTGTAAAGCTTTACCTGGCAATAAGGCAATATTCTGGTTTGAAGTGTCTACTTTTCTAAAAGAGAAGAGGAGAAAGAAAGGAAAGCTCTGTGCATTAGGTTTTCTACAATACAACAGGCTTTACACAGAAACGTACCAGTTGTTGGAAAGTGGATACTTATAATTCCGATAATGGCCAACATAAACACAGCGTTTATACTGTCAGACTCTGTCCCAAGCAGCTTACGTATATTGACTCATTTAATCTTCACAACTTTACGAGATAATGATGAGGTTCTTCCCATTTTGTAGATGGGGAAACTGAGGCACGGGGCAGTTAAATAGCATGCGTAGAACACAGATTTAGTAAGTGGTAGAGTTTGAGGAACACAGGCAATCTAGCTCCTAGGTCCTGCTCTTAACTGCTGAGCAGCTACCTTCATGAGCCTTATTTGTTAGTTCTTCGTTGTACTTAGGTTAAGGGTCCTCAAAATTATGGGAGCATCAGAACTATCTGAGGCACTTGTTAAAAGTGCGCATTTGTAGCCCTCACACCCACCCGGCCAACAGCACTTCTGCAAGACTCTGACTGCAGTGGCTGAAGAACTCATTTTCTTTCTTTTTTTTTTTTTTTAAAGATTTATTGATTTATTTATTTGACAGAGAGAGAGAGAGAGAGAGAGATCACAAGTAGGCAGAGAGGTAGGCGGGGGGGGGGGGGATGCAGGCTCCCTGCTGAGCAGAGAACCCAATGCGGGGCTCGATCCTAGGGCCCTGAGATCATGACCTGAGCTGAACGCAGAGGCTTAACCCACTGAGCCACCCAGGCGCCCCGACCTCGTATTTTTTTAACAAGCATCCCAAGTGACTCTAACATAGGGGGGCCAGTATCACACTGAGAAATACCGACTTAAGGAAAGATTCTTTTTTTGGCGCTGGGGGTGGGGTGGGATGGGGTGGAGTCAGGGCATGGTTAAAAGCTTGTTTAATATCAACGTAACATTTTTTTTTCAAAATTAGCATTAATGAAAGAATAAACAGTAAAGTTCTTCCTTATCTACAAAGCTCCCTGGAACATTAAAGATCCTACCACACCCACCTAATACAAAACACTATGAAAAAGCAGAACCAACCATCCGTTAATTCTTAGCTCTTTCCCATCTTGGAGCATGCAAAGCAAGGTCGTCTTTCTTGACAATACTAATCTACATCTATGTATGTATCTATATATGTTTTTTAAAGTTTATTTTTTGTTATAACTCCCATTTTAATCTTTTTAAAATTTATTTTTTTATTTTTTATTTTTTAAAAGATTTTATTTATTTATTTGGCAGAGAGATCACAAGTAGGCAGAGAGGCAGGCAGAGTGAGGGGGGGAAGCAGGCTCGCCGCTGAGCAGAGAGCCCAATGTGGGGCTCTATCCCAGGACCCTGGGATCATGACCTGAGCCGAAGGCAGAGGCTTTAACCCACTGAGCCACCCAGGCGCCCCTAAAATTTTTAATTTTTTATAAATTATTAACATATAATGTACTACTTGTTTCAAGGGTACAAGTCTGACTCACATTGAAATCTTTACACCGCCGTCTATGCAGGGGAAAGGTGGGTAGGCCGCCAACAACACTGGTTTCCGTCAGCCCCAGGAACAAAGGCAGAGTTCAGACAGGGCCTCTGAGGGTAAGACTCCTGACCCAGACTGACCCCCCCCAATCACAAAAATCCTACAGATCTGACTGATCCTAATCACAAAAATCATACTGTTTTGGTAACAGGTTCCTAGACAGTCTCCTGACCTGTTTCCAGGGACGCAGTCGGGCTCTCCCATCTGGAGCAGGACTTTGAGCTCCCACTCGAACCCCGGGAGGAGGCCTCTGCTTGGAGGGAAAACCTTTTCCAGCAGATGTGCCTCCACGGGAGGCACTGACGGCTTCAGAAAGTGCTTAAACCTACACCAGTGCGGCTGAGTGTGCCCGAGGAGCAGCTCCTGGAATGGGAACCCTTCTTTCTGACGCCCGGGCTGTGGGATCTGCGCAGGGTCTTCAGCCTGAGGGGCGCCATTGCTGGGACCAGGAGAGAAGAGTCTTTCTTCTGAGGGAGAATATTTCTCTTTGTAATCTGTTCATCCACACAAGAAACATTTACTCAGTACCCACGGTAAACTCAGAACCGTTTTACAGTTGACCCTTGAACGAAACAGGACTTAGGTTGCCAACTCCCACCTTCTACAGCCAAAAATGTGCCTATAACTTTTGACTCCCCCAAAACGTAATGACTAATAGCCCACTGTTGACAGGAAGCCTTATTAATAACATAAACAGTGGATTAAGACATCTCTTGTATGTTATGTGTGTTATGTACTGCATATGTAATACATGTTACATATATTACATATATATGACACGTGTTATACATATTAGCTACTATGCTCTTACAATAAGTAAACTACAGAAAATATTACTAAGAACGTCATAAGGATGAGAAAACACAGTACCGTATTTACTGAAAAACACCACAGGCATATAAGTAGACCCATGTAGTTCACTCAGTGTCGTTCAAGGGTCAGCTGTAATTCTAAACTCTGTGTGGTGGGGGGACGCCTGACTGGCTCAGTTGGTAGAGCATGCACTCTTGATCTGGGGGGTGGTGCGTAGGAGCGTCACACTGGGTGAAGAGTTTACAAAATAAATAAAATCTGTGTGTGTGTGTGTGTGTGTGTGTGTGTGTGTGAAGAGAGAGAGAGAGAGAGAGACTTCTTCAAGTACTGCGTCCCTGTCATGAAGGAAAGTGTTCTCTTGTAAAGGGTAAATAATATATATTAATTCCTTTAAATAATTAACAAGCATCTTCTGAATGCTTAACATGTGTCAGTCACTCACTTCTACAAGGAAGAAATAATATAAATGGGGAATGGGGAATGGGGAATAGAGTCAAGAATGAGTGGTTCCAGGGGTGCCTGGGTGGCTCAGTCAGTTAAGCATCTGCCTTCAGCTCAGGTTAGGATCCTGGGGTCCTGAGACTGAGCCCCACATCGAGCTCCCTGCTCAGCAGAGAGTCTGTTTCTACTTTTCTCTCTCCCTCTGCCTCTCCCCTGCTTATACTCTCTATCTCTCTCTCTGAAATAAAAATCTTAAAAAAAAAAAAAATGATTCCAGTCAAAAATGCTGAAGAAGGAGTGTACAGTCTAGAGATAGGTCACTCAACTGAATTATTTACAATGTAATCCTCAAAGCTGTTCGGACTTAGAATGACTTTTTTTTTTTTTGACAGATCACACAAGTAGGCAGAGAGGCAGGCAGAGAGAGACAGGAGGAGGAGGCAGGCTCCCTGCTGAGCAGAGAGCCCGATGCGGAACTCGATCCCAGGACCCTGAGATCATGACCTGAGCCGAAGGCAGAGGCTTTAACCACTGAGCCACCCAGGCGCCCCTAGAATGACTTTTAAATTTTAGTTTAGTATTTTCTTTGGGGTTCCTGGATGGCTCAGTCGGTTAAACATCTGCCTTCAGCTCCGGTCATGATCCCAGAGTCCTGGGATCGAGTCCCCATTTGGGGGCAGCCTGGTTCTCCCTCTTATCCCTGCCTGTGCTCTCTCACTATCTCTGTCTCTCTCTTCCCAATAAATAAAAAATCTTTTTTTTAAAGATTTTATTTATTTATTTGACAGAGAGAGAGATAGTGAGAGAGCAAACACAATCAGGGGGAGTGAGAGAGGGAGAAGCAGGCTTCCTGCTGTGCAGGAACCCCCCCCCCCTTGCAGAGCTTGATCCCAGGACCTTGGGATCATGACCTGATCAGAAGGCAGATGCTTAATGACTGAGCCATACTGGTGCCCAAATAAAAATTTTTTTTAAAAAAGTATTTCCTTCAAATTCCTTTGAATTAAACCAGTTTCATATTATTTAATTCATTTATCTATCCATTTATTCAATACCCTTAATGAAGCCACAGTACTGCACAAAGAAGCCAAAAAAGTTAAAATCAAGTTGAGAAAAACATACACATACACTAACAAATGCAAAGCAGAATGTGAACAATATGATTTCAAGTTGTGTTAAAAGATTAAACTGAGGCATATTAAAATGTTTAAGAGTTTATTTGAGCAAAAATTGATTTTTTAAAAAACTTTTATTAATCTCTACATCCAACGTGAAACTCGAACTCACGACTCTGAGATCAGGAGTCACATGCTCCTCCCACTGAGCCAGCCAGACACCTGTGAGCTAAAATTTATTTGAAAAAGCACCAAACCATAAATGGTTACAAGTGCTTTATAAAGGCTGGGAAGAGCCTTGGAAAAGTTGGAAGCAAAGCAAGGTACTCATTGATTGGCTACAGCTTAAAGCCTCATTGGCTCTTTGTGCTTCCTTGTCCTTGGTTCCAACTTTGTAAACTTGAGGCATTTACAGGCTTAGCTTTTTGGTTTGTTTATTGTGGGTTCATTACAGCCATCTCAATCTGATGGGTTCCTTGTTTAATTAAATTTAACAGTTGTCTACAGAAATTCGTAGGAAATGAAGGAGGGCCTAGCGAACGTTGAGCACTGGGTAAATGTGGTCTTAATGAATCAATGTAAGATTAGAGTCAGCAAGTTAGGACAAGTTCCTTGGAGAGAGAGAAGTAATGGTCATGAACCGAGGAGTGAAGGTCAGCCTGGCAGGGGTAATGACATTAGCAAATGCCCTGTGGCAAAAAGAAAAAAAAAAAAGGCAGGATGTAGAGTTTCAACAGATTGGTTTGGTTGGAACAAAAGGCTGAGTTGGTGGGTGGAAAGGAAGAGTGTGAAGTTTGATAAGGTTTGGTACATTCTGATACAAACCCAGCTGTCACTGTCTTAACAAATGAAAACATTTGTAACACCCTTAGTATGATAGTCTTGTTCTCAGAATTCTGGCTTCCTTTCTTGAAATGTATTGATAATAAAACATTAATTCTACAAGACCAGGCTACTTAAATAAGTAATATTTTGTGAACAGACTGAAGGGAAATGCCATCAAGATGATAAAGGAGGGGGCACCAGGGTGGCTTGGTCCGATAAGCATCCGACTCTTGATTTCAGCTCAGGTCATGATCTCAGGATGGTGAGATCGATCGAGCTCCATGTTGGGCTCCATGCCCAGCGGGGGGCCTACTTAAGATTCTCTCTCTCTCTCTCTCTCTGTTTGTTCCCTCCCCTCCAATCTCCCTCTAAAAGAAATTTTTAAAAAAGATGATAAAGCAAAATATAATGGTATAGGCAATGTCATGGATAGAAAAAATGTAGAGATTATCTATTCTAACCCAACCCCTGTCTTACCAGATGAGAGAGGTCAAGGATCCAGGACACAGAGTGGGGTCCCATCTAAAGCACTGACTAGGGGCGCCTGGGTGGCTCTGTGGGTTAAAGTCTCTGCCTTCGGCTCGGGTCATGATCCCAGGGTCCTGGGATCGAGCCCCACATCGGGCTTTCTGCTCAGAGGGGAGCCTGCTTCCCCCTCTCTCTCTGCCTGCTTCTCTGCCTGCTTGTGATCTCTGTCAAATACATAAATAAAATCTTTAAATAAGTAAATAAATAAATAAAGCACTGACTAGCCAGCCTTGGCTGCTGCTTCATTTGCCAACAGTTCCTGGAATCTTTATTTATTTTTTTAAAGATTTTATCTATTTATCCGACAGACAGACAGAGATCACAAGTAGGCAGAGAGGCAGGCGGAGAGACAGGAAGGGAAGCAGGCTCCCTGCTGAGCAGAGAGCCTGATCCGGGGCTCGATTCCAGGACCCTGAGATCATGACCTGAGCCGAAAGCAGAGGCTTTAACCCACTGAGCCACCTAGACGCCCATGGAATCTTTATTGTTTATAACTCTACCTGAATTGCTTGATTATTATTACTTGAAAATCTATATGAAAAATGTGAAATATAAAATTAGAGAAAGGAAAAGATAAAGACACCATACCTGGAAAATACTGAAATCTAAGGGTGGGGAGTTTAGATATGGATTAGGAAAAATACCTGAGGAAAATGAGAGGACAGATCAAAAGACATTCCAGCTAAAAATCTAATAGTAATTTTTCAGAGTGATTGTCTGAATAAGGAGGTAAGAATAGGAAGAATAAGAATAGAAGGGGCGCCAGGCTGGCTCAGTGAGAAAGGCATGCAACTCTTTGATCTCAGGGTTGTGAGTTCGAGCGCTCGTCAGGGAGAGAGATGACTTAAATAAAAAATTAAAAAAAAAAAAAAAGAGTAAGAATAGTAAAACCAAAAGAATAGTAAAACCAAAATTTCTGGATATTGGTTTCCTGACAATGTGAATGTAAATGACCACTGAAGCGTTCACTGAAAAATAGTTCACGTGGTAAATTTTATTTTTAAAAAAGAATTTTAAAAAGTACATATATATATATATATATATAATTTTTTTAATGAGCTCTTTTCATTAATTTAAACTTTTGCTCCGTGTTCTCTGGAGCTCTATCAGCTTTTCATGTTTGAGGAATGCAGATCCACTCAGGTCACCTCTAGTAATGGGAAGTCCCGCTATTTTAAGGACACACGTGACTATAAAGGAGATAAGAATACCATAGGAACCTAAGAATAGCAATAGGATTGGGCTTCAATTGGGAAGGAAAATCAGCAGGGAACTGGACAAACTCCACGCAGATTCAGGGCCTAGGCTGACTTGTCACTCTTGGCCGCAGCAAGCATGTAGTATTCCTCCGTCCCAGGGTGTCACCATCCCTCCTCTGTCTCTATGACTACCCGCCGACTACCTCATTTAGTTATAGTTTCTGCTTACTCATAATTCCAGCTTACTCATATTCTTTCTATAATCGACTTTCAGCTCCTCTCCCCACCATCAACAGACTGATTTTCTCTGTGTATCTCACTTCAAATGCTTGCAAGGAAAAAGGAAACGTGACTAGCCTCGCTGGGAGTTCAAGTTCAGTGGGCGTCACAATCCCCCAGGGACTTGTGAAACCAGCAAGCGGTGAGCCTCAGTCCCAGCCTTTCTGATTTAGCAGTCTGGGGTAGGGCCCGAGAATGTGCATTGGTAACAGAATCCCCAGTCGGGCTGACTATATGGGTCAACCATATGGGAACCATGGGCCTGGTTAGTCACCCTTTTTTTCTGTTTGGACAGAGCAGCTGGGGCTCTACCTCATGTCATGGACACCAGACACCATACTTCCAAACTAACTCTCAGGCTCATATATGGAGATTTTTAAAAACTTCCTTCTCATAACTGGCCTTTTCATTTAGACAGTCTCCTGGGTCCTACTGCTTTTTACCCGGAAGGACTTGGAGCCCTTTTCCCTTCCTCTGTCCCTGCCCCCATCCAGGGTCTCATCTCCCAGTACCCAAACAGCTACAGAAAAGCTTTCTGTTCCAAGCCCCCCCACTCTCACATGCCTGATTACCTTCCCCCTGAGAGCCCTCCGGGGCTGTGTCCATTGGCTCCCTTTGCCCATTTCATTAACCTAAACACTGTAACATCTTTAAACTTTGTGTTCTTAAGTCAATGATATTTATTTATTTATTTAGAAAGATTTTAGTTATTTATTTGACACAGAGAGTGAGAACACAAGCATGGGGAGCAGCAGGCAGAGGGAGAGGAAGAAGCAGGTTCCCGGCTGAGCTGGATGCAGGACTTGATCCCAGGACCCTGAGACATGACCTGAGCCGAAGGAAGGCACACACTTAACTGAGTCACCCAGACACCCTAAGTCAGAAATATTTAAATGCTTGTTTTCCCACGCTGATATTTCATTTCCATCACGACCTCTTGCCCTTTCCCTACACCAGCATTTCTCAGATTTTTCCAAAAAGTGCTGCTAATAGCAGAGAAAACATAAAGGGTGAGGAGGAGGGTATCCTTAGGGACTGTACGCCTTAGAAGCTTTTAAATTTTCCTCTCCCCACTTTGGAGAAAATTCTTGGTAGGCTCCTGTTATCTTTAAAATGTTAGGCAGATTTGGGGACACCTGGGTGGCTCAGTGCATTGGGCATCTGCCTTCCCCTTGGGTCTTGATCCCAGGGTCCTGGAATCAAGCCCTGCATCGGGCTCCCTGCTGGGTGGGGAGCCTGCTTCTCTCTCTCCCGCTCCCCCTGCTTGTGTTCCTGCTCTCACTGTCTCTCTGTGTCAAATAAATAAATACAATGTTAAAAAAAAAAAAAAGGCAGATTTTGCAATCTTTTTCATCTATTTTTATTTTATTTTTCCATCTATTTTTATTTTCACATTAAAGGAAAATTTTAGTTATTTGTCAGGGAGCCAAATGGAGGCTTTGGGAACATCGTGGGTTTGTCAGGACCTTCACGGGGGCTACCTGTGTCTTGGTTTGAGGAGGACCCCTGTCTGCCTTCAGTGTGTTTCATTTCACCACTGCCTACAGCACACTCCAAGAGTTTCCCGAAGTGCCACACTGCTACTAAATTAAAGTACAAACTGCTTTCTTCTGAATTCAAACCCCTCCAAAAACGATCATTCAAATCTTATTTCTGATACTAAGTTACTTTTTTTGCAAATTGAAATATTTTAGTATGTTCTCAGTATTTCATTAACTCTGGCTATTGGCAAATGACTTACTTCCATAGGCATCTAGGGCAGTGGTTCTCAAAGTGTGTTGCCCAGACCAGAAGAACCAGTGTCATCTGGGAACTTGTTAGAAATGCATATTTTCTGTTCTGTCCGACATCAGACTGGCTGAATCAGGAATTCTGGGTGTGGAGATGGCAATCTGCATTTTAATAAGCCCACCAGGTGATTCTGATGCAGCTGGGGACCACTGGTCTAGCATTTAGTTTTCAGATCTAAAACAGAGTAAAATATAGATTAAAAAAAAAGAACTTAATGGAATATGAACTATTATTTAATAGTAAATTATTCTTTTTTTAAGGTTTTAATTTAATTTAATTTAATTTTTTAAGATTTTATTTGTTTATTTGACAGAGAGAGAGATCACAATAGGCAGAGAGGCAGGTGGGGGGGGGAAAGCAGGCTCCCTGCTGAGCAGAGAGCCCGATGTGGGGCTCAATCCCAGGACCCTGAGACCATGACCAGAGCTGAAGGC
This sequence comes from Enhydra lutris kenyoni, assembly GCF_002288905.1. Lineage (NCBI taxonomy): Eukaryota > Metazoa > Chordata > Mammalia > Carnivora > Mustelidae > Enhydra > Enhydra lutris. The sequence continues at coordinate 5,023,825 of NW_019154142.1, read as the reverse complement.
AGAGGCTTAACCCACTGAGCCACCCAGGCACCTCTAAGGTTTTATATTTAAATAATCCCCATACCCAACACAGGGACTGAATTTACAACCCCCAGATGGAGAGTCGCATGTTCCACCGACAGAACCGGCCAGGCACCCCTGTTAATTTTTAAGACAAATGTTAATACTAATCCTCTGCTCCCCAGTTCCTCACTCTACACTAAAGGCTTTTTTTTTTTTTTTTTTTTTTTTACTAGAATTCCGCTACTATGTTTTTCGTACAGGCTCTTCTCAGTTTAGAAAACGTGTTCTAGAGGAAGAAGAGCCAATTAAACAATTTTTAATTCATTTGTCTCCTCCTAGTGGCAGACTTTTAAATATTGAGCACGACATCCTATTTGTTTCCTAAAATACATATTTCTGATTTTTTCCCCTAAGATTCCTCTTATTAACTAAAATTAAAATCAATTGGCCTTCTCTATCCAATTCCATAGATTTTTCTCTATTTGCTCTGTGGCTACAGAAAACCATGTAATTTGTCTCCATGGCTCTTTTATTTTATTTTTTCAGTGTTCCAGAATTCATTGTTTATGTATCACACCCAGTACTCTATGCAATATGTGCCCTCCTTAATACCCACACCAGGCACCCCATCCCCCCACCTCCATCCCTTCCAAAACCCTCAGTTTGTTTCTCAGAGTCCACAGTCTTTCATGGTTTGTCTCCCCCTCCGATTTCCCTCAATTCACTTTTCCTTTCCTTCTCCTAATGCCCTCTATGTTATTCCTTATGCTCCGCAAGTAAGTGAAACCATATGATAATTGACTTTCTCTGCTCGATTTATTTCACTCAGCATAATCTCCTCCAGTCCCGTCCATGTTCATACAAAAGTTGGGTATTTATCCTTTCTGAGGCATAATACTTCATTGTATGTATGGACCAAATTGTCTTTATCCATTAGTCTGTTGAAGGGCATCTTGGCTCTTTCCACAGTTTGGCGATTCCTTAAGAAATTAAAAAGAGAGCTACCCTATGACTCTGCAATTGCACTACTGGGTACTTACCCCAAAGATACAGATGTAGTGAAAAGTAGGGCCATCTGTACCCCAGTGTTTGTAGCAACAATGGCCACAATCCATGGCTGTTTCTTTTTTTTTGTTTTTTTTCTTTTCCATGGCTCTTTTTAAACCAACTTGTACATTTTCCCCCATTTTGTTACTTCTTAGCAGTAGAATCTCACTACTTGGAACACTTGGAAATTCACTTTTTTCCTTTATAGGACTGAAGGATACCAGGTCATTATCCTTTATTCCTCTATCACCCCCTTTCCTGCAATGCCCTAGGAACCACACAAGATATTCAGAGTACTGGGACAGCCACTGCCACCAAATTTTTTTTCAGTTAGCACTTTGAGCCCTTAAGCTCCCGGGCTGAAACTGACCTAGGGTGTGAACGAATTTTTTTGACTCTTAAAACCAACAAGACAAGGTTTGATTTTTTTTCCAAAAGATTTTATTGATAATGGCAGGATAATTTATGGAGATACTAAAACTCCACATTTCCCCCATAAACCCTTCTAAACAGGTAGCCAGGCCATTTGTATTCTGTTGTCCTGGGATATCTAAAGAATGGAAAGCTGAAGCTACTTGAAGACCCTGCCTTTTCCTGTCCATTGTTAGAGTCTGAGCTCACTGAAGAAATTATGCTAGATGTCTAAGAGGTAAAAGGGGAGGGGGTGCCTTTATTTAAAACTGGAGGCTGGAAGAGCATAAACTGGTATGTCCTCAATCCCTTCCCAGTGCCTGGAACAGGTGCTAAGATCTTTGATCTGCTTAGAAAGGCTAGACCTTTGGGGTGCCTGGGTGGCTCAGTCGTTAAGCATCTGCCTTCAGCTCAGGTCAGATCCTGGGGTCCTGAGATGGAGCTCCGCATTGGGCGGGAAGCCTGCTTCCTCCTCTCCCACCCCCCCTGCTTGTGTTCCCTCTCACTCTGTGTCCCTCTCTGTCAAATAAATAAATAAAATCTTAAAAAAAAAAAAAAAGCTAGACCTTTAAACACTGAGGTTCCCAAACACAGCAGGGATTCCCAATCTCTGGGAAACAGAGTCCCTGCATTTCAAGGATCTGTGTGGCTTCAACCATGGAATTTCAGTGGTAACCAATGTAGGCCGGAGACTGGAAAGTACTCTCCAAATACTATGTAAGATCTGGGAGAGTAAAGGAGAGAAAACGGACAGAAAATTTAATTTTCCTGCCATCCTGTTAAATATTAACAGTTAAGTATTTTGAACCTCACTCTTGATAATAATTACCTCTTGAGACTGTCATAAGGCTTAAAGTGGATTCAGTCAAAACATGCTAATGACCCTCCACCCTCACCAGCCCCTCCCTGCCCCTCCAATGTGGATCCTTAAGCCATCTTTTTGGATCCAGGGCCACATGATATTTCTGCTATACAGCTGCCATGGTATTTGGCCCTCATCTGACCTTCAAAGATTTTTTTTAATCACCTAAGCAATTTCTTTTCCCTGTTCAATTTCAAACTAGCAGCTTCTTTGTTGTTGTTGTTTTTAAAGATTTTATTTATTTATTTGACAGAGATCACAAGTAGGGAGAGAGGCAGGCAGAAAAAGGGGGAAGCGGGCTCCCTGCGGAGCCGAGAGCCTGATGCGGGGCTTGATCCCAGGACCCTGAGATCATGAACTGAGCCGAGGGCAGAGGCTTAACCCACTGAGCCACCCAGGCGCCCCTGCTGTTGTTTTTAATAACAGCTATATTAGGATATAATAAGCATACCATAAAATGGACTATTTATGGATTTTATTTACTTATTTGTCAGAGAGAGAGAGAGCACAAGCAGGCGGAGGCAGAGAGAGAAGCAGGCTCTCCGCTGAGTAAGGAGCCCAATGTGAGGATGTGGGACTGGATCCCAGGACCCTGGGATCATGACCTGAGCCAAAGGCAGCCACTTACCCGACTGAGCCACCCAGGTGTCCCTAAAATGGACTATTTTAAAGTATACAACTCAGTGATTTCTAGTATATTCACAGAGTTGTGCAACCATCACCACTAATTCACAATATTTTCATCACCCCCAAAAGAAACCACACATCCAGTTGCAGTCATTCCCCTCCCCACACCCCAGGCCGTGGCAAACAGTAATCAAAACTTTCTCTCTATAGGCTCACTTAACTGGAAATCTCTATAAATGGAATCATTCAATATGTGGCTTTTTGTGTCACCTTCTTGGTGTAATGCTTTCAAGTTCAGCCATGTTGTAGCTTGTTTCTGTACTTCATTCCTTTTTATTGGCAAATCAGATTCCATATATAGATACGCCAAATTTGGTTTATTCCTTCTTTTTTTCTTTTTCTTTTTTTTTTAATGCAGTCTCTACACCCAAGATCGGGCCCAAATTCACTACCCCAAGATCAAGAGTTGGATGGGTTATTCTGCCCAATAACTACCTGTTTTCTATCCAAGATGTTTCAACTTCTAAGCTAACTTTCCAAAGGCATGAGCTCTAGGCCATGAAGCCGATACTATGTCTCTTTTCCTCCCAAGGGAACGGTTTGTGTGCTATGTTTTAATACTAAAATCACTTTACATATTGTGTATACACCTTTTTGTAAATATATAAAGTATCTCTGAAAGGATATGTAAGAAACTGGTAAAATTTGTTGTCTTTGGGAAGGGGATGTAGGGGGACAGGGAAGGAAAGCTTACTTCTTACTCTTATCCTTTTTTTTTTTTTTTTCCTTTTTAAAAAGATTTTATTTATTTATTTCACAGAGATTACAAGTACACAGAGGGGCAGGCAGAGAGAGAGAAAGGGAAGCAGGCTCCCTGCTGAGCAGAGAGCCCGAGGCGGAGCTCGATCCCAGGATCCTGGGATCATGACCTGAGCCAAAGGCAGAGGCTTTAACCCACTGAGCCACCCAGGCGCCCCATTACTCTATCTTTTTTCACTCAATACCCTTTTGTAAATTGTTCAAAATAAATAAAAATAATAATTACTTCTTAAATAGTAAACAGTAAAAACCTTAAATAGATGTATGAGGCTTGTTTATTAGAAAAGGACTTCTTTTTTAAAAAATTTTTAAAGGTTTTATTTATTTATTGGTCAGAGAGAGAGAGAGAGAGAGCGCACAAGGAGGCAGAGAGGCAAGCAGAGGGAGAGGCAGGCTCCCTGCTGAGCAAGGAGCCCAATGTCAGACTCATCCCAGGAGCCTAGGATCATGACCTTAGGCAAAGGCAGACACTTAACCAACTTAGCTGCCCAGGAGTCCCTGAAAGGGACTTCTTAAATTATTACACTGACCTTGCAAAACACACATATTGTTGAGGTGACTGGGTGGCTCAAAGGGTTAAGTGTCTGCCTTGGGCTCAGGTCATGATCTCAGGATTTTGGGATCACACTCTGTGCCCTGCGTCAGGCTACCTGCTCAGTGGGGAGTCTGATTCTCCCTCTCCCTCTGCCTGTTCTCTCTCTCTGTTAAATAAATAAATTGAATCACACACATATATTTTCACTCCTCAAGCCTTTATGACTGCTGTTCCCTTCGCTTGGATTGGCCTTCTCTTTATCTTCCCTTTTACACCAATAAAATCTGACAACTTGTGTAATTTTTCAATTTACAGAGCACTTTCAGATACAACATAATCTAATCTTCAAATGCAAAATAAACAGTAAGTATAAATATTTTTATTTTCATTTAATAAATAAGAACATTGAGGCTTAGAAAGTGTAGCAGCTTTTCCCAGATCACAATTACCACGTTTCAGAGCTAGAATTCAAATCTACAATTTCTAACAGGTTAAGTGCTTTACCTTTTCTTTTTTTAAGCAATGAAATCCTATTTCTTTAATGGGGCAACTCAGTAAAAATGTACAAAGGTGTTTACTAAAGTGTCGTGTAATTTTTTAAAAAAATATTTTAAGTTATCTCTACACCTAAGGTGGGGCTCCAATTTAAAACCCTGAGAGCAAGAGTTGAATGCTCTACCAACCCAGCCAGCCAGGCCACACAAGTGTTGTGAAATAACATTACACAATAAATACTACGCACTTACTAAAAATTATGATGTAGATCTGTATTTACCATGGAAAACTTGGAAAAGCATGCATGATATTGTATACAATGAGAAAAGCAACTTAAGAACAGAGGTACAGGGCCGCCTGAGTGGATTAGTGGGTTAAAGCCTCTGCCTTCAGTTTGGGTCGTGGTCCTGGGGTCCTGGGATCGAGCCCCGCATGTGGCTCTCTGCTCCGTGGAGAGCCTGCTTCTTCCTCTCTCTCTCTCTCTCTCTCTCTCTGCCTCTCTGCCTACTTGTGATGTCTGTCAAATAACTAACTAAATAAATCAACCTTAAAAAAAAAAAAAAAGAACAGAGGTACAAATTTAACACTTAAAGTGTTTACATGTAGTAAGAAGCTGGAAGGATATACGTGTTTTTTAAAAGTCAATACTCTAAAATTTTGTGTATTACTAATAGATAAAACACGTTAAATGCTTACTCTGTGCCAAATGCTGGGCTAAATCTATTTTAAATGTATTGTTCCATTTAATTCTCACGATAACCAACTTGCCTAAGACCTTGCTGCTAGAAATGCAGCTGAACTGGACAAGTATCCGACCCAAAAGCTCACGCTCTTTGGAGCCAGCTATTATCATCCTGTCTCAGATACGAAGATCATTTATTTCATAATCAGTTGAAACCCGTGAGTTTAAGAAAAATTCCGTTCAAAACTCCACTTCCCCAGGCCTCTGAATTCCCCTAACGATGTTTGTCTTACAGCACCTGGGGCAATCTCATTAGCATTTAATTTGCTGGGTTCCTCTCTTTACCGCTCTTAGATCTCGGGCGGTCAGGCCTGAAACCCAAACCCAAGCGTTCCCTACGTGTTATACTGAAATGTGCCCCTAACTCGTCTCAAGGAGAACTTGAAATGAGAAGTGCTCACACGATATTAAGAATTTCTTTCTAGGGGCGCCTGGGTGGCTCAGTGGTTTAAGCCTCTGCCTTCCACTCAGGTCATGATCTCAGGGGCCTAGGATCCAGCCCCACATCGGGCTCTCTGCTCAGCGAGGAGCCTGCTTCCCCCTCTCTCTCTGCCTGCCTCTCTGCCTACTTGTGATCTCTGTCTATCAAATAAATAAATAAAAATCTTAAAAAAAAATTTTTTTTTTCTTTCTAAGAAATGCTGAGTCGGGCCAAAACTGAGGCCTCTTCATTTCCCTCTCACATGGCTGTCTCCTTGCTTGCACCTTCTTTATCCTCTCTCCCTCTGCAGCCCTCTCCCCCACCCCAGGCCGGTAGCCTGAGAGTGTCCTCGGTCACGGGCCTGCCCCAGTAAGCCGCCACCGGAGCCGCGCTCCTTCTCTCAAGAAAGGAACGAGAAGGAGGCCTGGAGCGTTCCTCCACGTGAGCACCGGGGCGGCCATCTCGCGTTCTGGCAGGAGCTGTCTGCGGGGCCTGAGCCGCAGCCCCACCTGCCCGTACTCAAGATGGCGGTCGCGGAGGGCGTGGCCAGCAACTCGGAGGTTCCGACATGGTGAGGAATCATGGCGGCGACCAAGGAGCGGATCCCGGAGGACAGAGAAGAAGAAGAAGAAGAAGAAGAGGAAGCAGTGAGTGGCACGACCGCGGCCTGCGCGGCGGGGGCGGCGTGTGGGGCAGCGAGTCGGGATGCGGCTAGCGGGAGGGAGAGCCCGGGCCTCCGGCATAGCTGCCAGACGGTAGTGAGAATGGGGAAGTAGAGGACGTTACCTTAGGCAGCGTCGCTTGCCTCCTCTCGTTGAAAGCTGGACCTGGTGCTCGCCAAGGTTGGGATCGCTGCAGTGGGGATTTTTGGCTTCGCTTGTTAACTGCCTCTTCCTGCACACTCTCGCGCTAGCACGTTAACGCCTCTTTTTCTTCCACCAGGAGCAGTTGGTTCTGGTGGAGTTGTCGGGCATTATTGATTCAGAATTTCTATCAAAATGTGAAAATAAATGCAAGATTTTGGTGAGTCTGATAGCATTGGGGGGATTTCCGTAGATTTTCTTACATTTAAACAAGAATGAACAGTGAAACACGTATCCGCAAAGATCTATTCCTCGTGACAAAGCGCTGGATGCTAAGGACAATCATAGAGAAGCACAGAGGGACTATGGGAGCAAATGGGAGAAAATGCCATAGTCGGCTTGAGTGTCTGAATGTGTGCCTGGGAGAGTTAAAGATTTAGAGGAGGTAGCGTTTTGTTATTAACCAGTATATTTCGAAAAAAATACACTGTTTTAGATAGTGAGCGGGGAGAGAAAACAATGCAGACAGGCTCTTCCTCTGTGCATGCAGAGATTAACTGGAGAAGGGAGGCAACCTAAGAAAAGACTTTCAAGACCTCACACTCTGCTGTTGACTTGAGCTGTGGTGTCAAGTTACCATCTGTTTTTATCACTTTACATAAAAATCTTTGAGCTACTATTGACAAAACTTTTTCTGTTCTTAACTTGAAGAGGATGCTGATTGAAATACAGCTTGCTGCTTGGCTATGAATGCAGCATCCTTCAGATTGTAAGTGCAGTGATCAGAGCATTTTTAGCTTACCTTGAACTTGCTAGGACAAACTCCAGAGGTTCCCCAGTTTTGGAGATCACTCTCCTTGGTAGCAAGGCTCTTCGTTTTTTGGTTTTAATTGATATGTAATTGACATAACATTATATTTCAGGTGTACAACATAATGATTTAATAGTTGTATGTACTAGGAAACAGTCATCACAGTCAGTCTAGCTAATATCCATTTACAATTTTTTTTTGTAATGAGTATTTTTTTTTTCAATTAAGTAAGCTCTGTGCCCAACATGAGGCTTGAACTCACAACCCCAAGATCAAGAGTTGCACGCTACAGACAGCTCACCAGGCACCGTGTTGTAATAACTTTTAAGATGTTACTCTCTTAGCAACTTTAAGTGTACACTATGGTATTATTAAGTAGAGTAATGCTGCACATTACATCCCCAGGACTTATTTATTTTATAACTGAAACTTTGTATCTTTGGATTACCTTCACCCATTGCACCCAACCCCTCAAGGATTTTTTTGTTTTTTATAGAGGGAGAGGGAGAAACAGAAGGAAAAGGGGAGGGAGAATCCTAAGCGGACTCTATGCCCAGCATAGAGCTCCAGGTGGGACTGGATCTCATGACCCACCCTGGACCGAAATCAAGAGGTGGATATGCTTAACCCACTGAACCACCCAGGAGCCCCTGCAAGGCTTTTTCTAATGATGATTTTTTTAATGACCCTGTATTCTGTTGCAGGGAATTGACACTGAGAGGCCCATTCTGCAAGTGGACAGCTATGTCTTTGCTGGAGAGTATGAAGGTAGGAGGCTGTCAAGGATGAAACTCCTTTTTTTATATGCTTTTCAGAGAAAGTTACTCTTATTTCTCAACAAATTGCCTTCAACTTTTCTGCAGACACTCTTGGGACCTGTGTTATATTTGAAGAAAATGTTGAGCAAGGTAAGTGTATGCATTGCTGACTCAAATCTTTTTACTATGAAATACTGCGAGCTTACTTTTGTACAGTAAATATTTAAGTTAAACATCTCATGTGCCCATTGTCTAGCTATATGAAATCCTAACCATTTTGCCAGGTAGTTAAAATACATTCCAGATACATTTGAAGCCTTGTGTATACCCCTCTCTAAACATATGCCCTTCCTCTTTCTTGATAATCACTCTTCTGAATTTGATGTTTTTCTTTCTTTACCTGATTTTATATTACATAGATATGTATCCACAGACAGTAGTAGCATTTTTTTGTGTATATTCAAACTTGATACAAATTATAGCCCATTATATGTATCATTGTATATATTTTTTCAGGTACAGATAGGTTTTGAGATTTATACAATTGGTATGTATAGTTCTATTTTCCCTGTTGCTAAGTATTCTATCTGTGACCATACCACAGTATATTCTTCAGTTACGAGATGTGCTGATGGCTTCCATTTTTACCAGTAATTATTAATAACTATGAAAATTTATTGAATGCCTACTATATGTCAGGCATTGTTCTAAATGCTACATTTATTAACTCATTTAATCTTCATCACAAGTCTGTGAGGTAGAGACCATGGTTGTCTTCATTTTACATTTGAAGAAACTGAAGCACTGAGAGGTAAATAACATTCCCAAGGTCATACATGAAGTAAGAGACAGAGCCAGGATTTGAACCCAGGGGGTGTGGTTCAGAGCCTGTGATCTGAACTACACTTATTAACTCACTGCAGAAATGCTGCCATGAGTATTTTGTGTCTCGTTATGCATGGATGCAAAAATGGCCCGAAGATATACACTTAGAAATGGAATTATTTGATTGCTGAGTGTGTGTTAGGTTTAACCATGTGAAGTGACCCATTTGAACTGAATATGGACGGCTTCATGTGGTTCAACCTAATAGGTAGTGCTAGGATCCTTTCTGAAGTGTAGTGTCAGTGACCTATGGCAGCGTGTGGAAGTTTCCAGTGTGTTTCACACCTCCAGCTCAGAGCCTTATCCTCTCTCCTGCCTGCGCCCACGGTTTCCTGTAAAGCTATAACCTCGGGCAGCAGGTTTTCTCTCAGTCTTCTTTCATGATTGAGAACGTCCTCACGCCAGTCTGACTTCAAGTAGTAAATCTGACTTTGATGCTTCATTTTGAGTGACTTCATGACCCTGTAAGGCCACCTTCCTGGTCCCACTTCCCTGCTTCACGGCTGGAGCCTAGCAGGCCGATAGGTTTAACTTCATGCACAGCTTTGTGTTTTGGTCCTCTGGAGATGTTGTTTTGGGGTCTAGTTTTGCCTTCAGTTTTATTTGTCATTTCTCTTTACTGGGAGCAGGAGGGATGAGTTAAATTTTGAACTTACTACACTATCTCACCAGGAAGTAGTTTAGTCTGACCCTTTAACTGGAATTACTGAGGCTTAACATGATTATTTGGTGTTGTCAACAGTAAAATAATTGAGTTCATTTTATGTTCTAGGTGATACAGAAGGCAGTGATAAAACAGTGCTGAAATATAAATGCCATACAATGAAGAAACTCAGCATGACAAGAACTCTTTTGACAGAAAAGAAGGAAGGAGAAGAAAACATAGGTTAGTTCACTTAGTTCTCTGAAAGTAGGTGATTTACTATTGGCTTTGACAATGACACATTGCTGTCAGGACATACCTTGTAGTAACAACTATGTTTTGTGGAAATCAGGAATGTTCCCTGAAGAGTACCAGATACAGATTTAAAATTCATTTGAGGGACGCCTGGGTGGCTCAGTTGGTTGGATGACTGCCTTCGGCTCAGGTCATGATCCCGGAGTCCCGGGATCGAGTTCCGCGTTGGGCTCCCAGCTCCATGGGGAGTCTGCTTCTCCCTCTGACCTTCTTGCTCATGCTCTCTCTCACTGTCTCTCTCTCAAATAAATAAATAAAATATTTAAAAAAAAAAAGAATAAAAATAAAATTCATTTGAACTGTAGGGGCGTTTGGGTGGCTCAGTCATTTGAGCTTCTGACTCTTGATCTCAGCTCAGGTCTTAATCTCATGGCTGAGTTTGAGTCCCATGTTGGGCTCTGCTCTAGGTATGGAGCCTACTTTAAAAAAAAAAAAGATAAAAAAATTTCATTTGAACTTTAATGTAACAAAGGGCACTGGAGACATGGAAGAAATTTCTTATCTCCTTTGCACTGGAAATAATCGTGAGGAGTTTGTCAAGAAACTTGATAGATTTCCAACCCCTAGGGAATTCAGCAGCTACCACTACCACCCACCCCTGCAACTCCCGTGATTAAGAGTTCTTTGTAAGTGGAGATGATAGAATCTGGATTCTCAAGTGAAACCCCAGAGGATCTCCTAGAAACTTGTGGCAGTGTGGCAGCCTTCCCCAGGAAGCTAATAACTGGAAGAGGCTGGCTTTATATGTTAGGGCGGGACTGTAAAACCACAGTTGTTGGACCTGAGTTTCTTTCTTTTTTTTTTTTTTAAAGATTTTATTTATTTATTTATTTGACAGGCAGAGATCACAAGTAGGCAGAGAGGCAGGCAGAGAGAGAGGAGGAAGCAGGCTCCCTGCTGAGCAGAGAGCCGGACACGGGGCTCAATCCCAGGACCCTGGGATCATGACCTGAGCCGAAGGCAGAGGCTTTAACCCACTGAGCCACCCAGGCCCCCCCCCCTTTTTTAAGACTTTATTTATTTACTTGACAGACAGAGATCACAAGTAGGCAGAGAGGCAGGCAGAGAGAGAGGTGGGGAGGCAGGCTTCCTGCCAAGCAGAGAGCCCGATGCAGGCCTCCATCCCAGGACCCTGAGATCATGACTTGAGCCGAAGGCAAAGGCTTAACTCACTGAGCCACCCAGGCACCCCCTGAGTTTCATTCTTAACGCCCATCCACTGAGCTTTCTCCAGTTGCTGGTCACCCGAAGTGGAGACTTTTTAGTCTAGTGCTTCTTGCAGCCATAGCATAGCATGCACATGTTTGTGGAGATAAACAGATAATCACTTGATAGTTTAAAAGCTCATTGCTCCTAAGTGAAATAAGAGAAAGAAAGACATGATTTCAGGGGAGCCTGGGTGGCTCAGTGGGTTAAGCCGCTGCCTTCGGCTCGGGTCATGATCTCAGGGTCCTGGGATCGAGTCCCACATCGGGCTCTCTGCTCAGCAGGGAGCCTGCTT
>NW_019154142.1:4941428-5012047 GCF_002288905.1 Enhydra lutris kenyoni | reverse complement strand
AAGGGGAGCCTGGGTGGCTCAGTGGGTTAAGCCGCTGCCTTCGGCTCGGGTCATGATCTCAGGGTCCTGGGATCGAGTCCCACATCGGGCTCTCTGCTCAGCAGGGAGCCTGCTTCCCTCTCTCTCTCTCTGCCTGCCTCTCTGTCTACTTGTGATCTCTGTCTGTCAAATAAATAAATAAAATCTTTAAAAAAAAAAAAAAAGAAAGACATGATTTCAGTTATGTGGATTATGAGAAAAACAAACGAATAAACAAAAATCAGAAACAGACCCATACATACAGAGACCAGACTGGTGGCTGCCAGAGCGGGGGAGAGCTATGGATGGACAAATGGTTGAAGGGGAGTGAGAGATACAGGCACAGTTACACATGAGTAGGTCATGGGCGTTAAAGGTACAGCATGGGGAATACAGTCAGTGGTATTGTAACAGTGTTGGGTAGTGACAGATGGTAGCTACAGATGTGGTGAGCATAGAGTAATTTATAGACTTTTCAGATCACTGTATTGTACACCTGAAACTAATTATCACTGTGAAACTAATATCACATTGTATGTCAACTCTACTTCAATTTTTAAAAATTTTTAAATATTTATTTATTTACTTAAATATTTTATTTATGTATTTGACAGACAGAGAGAGTACAAGCAGGGGGAGCAGCAGGCAGAGGGAGAAGCAGGCTTCCCGCTGAGCAGGGAGCCCGATGTGGGACTCGATCCCAGGACCTGCGGTCATGGATGACCTGAACTGAAGGCAGACACTTAACTGACTGAGCCACCCAGGCACCCTCAATTTTTTTTTAAAGATTTTATTTATTCATTTGAGAGAGAGGATGAGCAGGGGGAGGGGCAAAGATAGGAGAAGAGGGAAAGCATACTCCCCACTGAGTGGGGAGCCTGACATGGGACTTGAGCCCAGCACCTAGAGATGATGACTTGACCCAAAGTCAGACACTTAACCAACTGAGCCACTCAGGTGCCCCGCAACTATCCTTCAGTTTTTAAAAACACATAATTTGAGAAAAGAGAAAAAAAAAAACTTCATTGCTCAAAGACATATTTTGGACTCTAGTAAACAGGACTCTAGTGGTGAATATTTATGGCTTGGTTTATTCTATTTTAAGGAATAAACATTTGAAAGTACATTAATCACGTAGAAATTAATTACACCAATTACACGTAAGTACATAAAAAAACTTTGTTCCTAACACGTATATCCCAAAACTATCCTCCTTTTTAACACTGAAAAGAACAGGAAGAAAGAGGTACTTGAAATTCTAGAAAGATTTTGAAAGGTAGTTACATATCCGATAGATTAGCTATTATTTATTCTTTATTATTTTTTATTCTTTTTTTTTTAAAGATTTTATTTATTTGTTTGACAGAGATCACAGGTAGGCAGAGTGGCAGGCAGAGAGAGGAGGAAGTAGGCTCCCCACTGAGCAGAGAGCCTGATTGAGGGCTCGATCTCAGGACCCTAGGATCATGACCTGAGCCGAAGGCAGAGGCTTTAACCCACTGAGCCACCGAGGCGCCCTATTTATTCTTTTTCAGAGAAGAAAGTTGTAGAATTTCCTTTTCTGCAGTCTTTAATAATCTAATAGGCCTTTGCGAAGATAATGGTATTTTGTTTAATTACATAAATTAGTTAGCCAACCAGTCAAGGCTGTATTGGTTATGTATTGCTGCATAGTAAATTACCTCTAAACTTAATGGTTTAAAAACAACAACAATAAAGATATTTTCCACAGTTTCCATGAATGAGGATTTTGGGGATCAGCTTAGCCAGGCAGTTCTGGCTCGATGTCTGTCTTGACGTTGCAGTCAGTATGTTGGCTGGGTTGCAGTGACCTGAAAATCTGAATAGAAGACAGCTCCCTTGCATGATTTGTGCCATCTTTTAGCAGGAGGCCTCCATTCCTTGCCTCCCCACAGTACTGTTTGAGGGCCCTCCTGACACGGCAGCTGGCTTCTTCCAGATCAAGTGATCCGGGAGAACAAGGTAGAAGCCACAATATGTTTTATGAACCAGCCTTACAAGTCACATTCTGTCATTTCTGCCATGTTCTGTTCATTATGGGAAGCGATGACACAGGGGCAGGAATACCACGGAGGTGAAGACCTTTGGGGACAAACGTGGAGGCTGGTGACCAACCACGGCAATGTGCTGCAGGCAGAACGAAATAGAAGGAGATGAGGTCCTCACGTTCTGGGAATTCGCCCTCTAAAGTAAATCACATTGAAACACACGTATGAATGTGACTCAACACCCATTTCATTCAATCTAAGTATCTGGAATGTGCCACGTATCATGATAAATATCAGAATAGGCTTGATGGCTTCAAGGTTTTGAACTTGGTGACTAGGGGAATGATGCTATTGCAGGGGAAATCAATGAGAGAATAGTTGAAGCTGACTAGAGAGAAAAGGACTAATCAGCTTTTGATAGAAGGATATTTTATGTTAGTAACATGAGAAGACATGGTATCAGCTGTAAGGATGTTTCAACAAACTGTCACAGAAGAGTTGGTTTATGGTGGAGAATAGGAGCAGTGGGAAGTGTGAACAGGGTGGCAAAGGTAAGTTGCCGTATCTTAGAGATCTCTAATGGCTTTTTTTTTTTTTTTTAGATTTTATTTATTTGACAGAGAGAGAGATCACAAGTAGACAGAGAGGCAGGCAGAGAGAGGGGGAAGCAGGCGCCCTGCTGAGCAGAGAGACTGATGTGGGGCCCGATCCCAGGACCCTGAGATCATGACCCGAGGCGACGGCAGAGGCTTAACCCACTGAGCCACCCAGGCGCCCCTCTAACTGCATTTTGAAGATGACATAAATAGCTCAGGCTTGCTATAGAAATTAATGAGGATCCATTGAAAATATTTGAAGGGTTCATAAGGATAAAAGAAAAAAATGACTAGCATTTTTTCTTTTTTTAAGATTTATTTATTTAGAGAGTGCACACAGGGGAGGCGCAGGGGGGAAGGAAAAGGAGAGGGAGAGAGAATCTTAAGCAGACTCCCCACTAATTTTGGAGCCTGATGCAGGGCTCAGTCCCACAGCCCTGAGATTGTACCTGAGCCGAAACAAGTAGTCAGATGCTTAACCAACTGAGCCACCTGGGCACCCCCAAATTACTAGCATTATTGAAACAATACTTGATTATGGCAGTGGGTGGGTTAGGGCTGTGACTGGAAGTATGAAAAGGATAACAATTTTTTTCAAGTTGTTGTTGTTGTTGTTGTTTTGGTATTTGTTTTGGAGAGGTGTCTTATAGTTGGATGTTCCAACTCAAAATGACATCTGAGTGTTGAGTTGAAATATGATAGGGTAGTATCATCTATTATGGAAACTGAGGAGAAAATTGTAGGGAAGTGAAAGACTTCTATAAGGCATGATGTGGCAGTGAGAACTCAAATTATCTCAGTGAGTTAGGAATTGGACTCAGGGAAAGGGTCTTGAATAGTAACTGAAGTTGATTAGTGATTTTGTGTGTGTGTGTGTGTGTGTGTGGTGTCTCAATTATTTTTAAAAAATTTTAATTGGAGGAGCATCTGGGTGGTTCAGTCAGTTAAGCGTCTGCCTTCAGCTCAGGTCATCATCTCTGGGTTCTGGGATCAAGCCCCGGGTTGGGCTCCCTGTTCATCGAGGAGTCTGCTTCTCCCTCTCCCTTTGCGCCTCTCCCTGCTTGTGTGCTCTCTCTTGCTCATGCTCTCTCTTTCTAATGAATAAATAAAATCTTTAAAATTTTTTTAATTGAAATATTGTTGATACACAATATTAGTTTCAGGTGTACACATAGTGATTTGGTAATTATGTACATTACAAAATGCTCACCATGAATGTAGTCACCATATAGCTTCTACAATTTTATTGACTATTTCACTTACAGTGATTTTGATGTTGCATATAGTACAGGCATTCCAGGGTTTCCATGTAAGATGGAAATAATGTGATTGTTTATCAGTAGTCATGGCACCATGTTCATTGGTTTATGTTGAGGCTTTAGTTTGACATGTATTCAAAGGATGAAATACTAAATTAAAGAGAGGGGTGCCTGGGTGGCTCAGTTGGTTGAGTGTCTGACTCTTGATCTCAATTCGGGTCTTGATCTCAGCATTGCTGAGTTCAAGCCCCATATTGGGCCCAACACTGGGCATGGAGCCTACTTTAAAAAAAAATTAAAAATAAATAAAAATAAAAAAATAAAAAGAAATATATGTAAGTAACTGAAATTCCTTTTACATATTTCTTTCTTGATTTGTCCTCCCATCCCTCACTAGGTGGTGTGGAATGGCTGCAAATCAAGGACAATGAGTTCTCCTATAGACCCAACATGATTTGTAGCTTTCTGCATGAAAATGAAGATGACGACGTAACTCCAGCCTCAGATAAATCTTTGGAGTTGGAAGACCAAGAGATTCCAACGAAAAATAATTCAAACCTGAGTTATGAACAAGAGAAATCACTGAACTTGGAAGTAGAGAATTCTGGTCCTCTAATTGATATCCCTTCTTCTGAGACAGAAGGTTATGTTTTTATGGAAACTCAAGATACTGTCTAGGAAATCACTCCTAGATGAAATGTTTCTCATTTTAACTAATAATGAACTTTTTGGAGTTTTTATATAAAATAATCGTGTAGGTTTCAGTTCACTATATTACTGGTTTTGTTGGCTATACGTGCATTTCTGATTATAGCACAGTTTCATATACCAGAGTTGTTAAGGACCAGATATGAATTGAATTTTTAAAAATTGATATAAATGACTATAGGGACCCTTCTTTAAATTTCTTTAAATTGGAAGTTTTATTAAGGTAAGTATATAAGTTTTTTTATTGCATCCGTCACAAATTACTACAAACTTAGTGGCTTAAAATTACACAAATGTATTATTACATAGTTTTGTAAATCAGCTATCTGACATGGGCTGGGCTAAAATCAAGATGTTGGCAGGACTTCATTCCTTTCTCAAGGTTGAGGGGTAGGGGAGGCTGTTTCCTTGTTCATTTAGTTGTTGGCAGATTTCAACTCTTTGCCATTGATGGATCAGCGTCCCATTTTCTTGCTGTCATCTGAGGGCCATTTCCAGCTTCTAGAGGCTGCCTGCATTCTTTGGCTTAGGGTCCTCTTCTCTTCAAAGCTGGTAAATCTCTTGCTTCTTTTGCTTATCCTATCCCTGACCCACCTTGCTAATTACCTGACCCAGTACCTGTTCTTTCCCTAATTCTAATCCGAGAATTATTAGTGTGTATCCATATATGTTATCCATAGCGTATCCATATATGTGTAAATATGTGGCCGTATGACTAAGTTCTGGCCAGTGATACGGAATTATAAGTGTTGAGTGATGGATGCTTCTGGAAAGTTTCCTTAAACTTTAAGGCATAAAGAGAGATGGGCCAGTTCAGCTTCTCTTTTTTTTTCTGCTGGAACATGGTGGCTAGAGCTTCAGCAGGCTCTTTGGACTGTAAAGAAACTTCGGAAATAGAAGCCATGAGTGGCAGAGCGACAAGATAGAAGGTTGGATCCTGATGTGATGCTGCCCTGGACTGCTAGGAGTAAAGATAAATAACTCTTTTCTTTTTTCCCCATGGTGAAATGGCTTCAAGTTTACCTTTGGCATTGTTTCTCTGGAAATCTACTAGACAAGGTAATAATTGAATGTCAACTGTGATGTGAGGCAATGTTGTTTGTGATTAAAAATGACTCTTTATTGGGGTGCCTGGGTGGCTTAGTTGGTTAAGTGTCTGACTCTTGATCTCAGCTCAGGTCTTGATCTCAGGGTCATGAGTTCAAGCCCTGTGTTGGGCTCCACACTGGGCATGGAGCCTGCTAAAAAAAAAAAAAAAAAAAGACCCCTTATGGGTAAATTGTGTCTAGACCTGAAAGACTACGACAGCTATAAATGCCCATTGGAAAATACAGACTTTGTTTGTTTGTATTTTTAAGTAGGCTCCATGCCCATCGTGGGGATTGAACTCATGACCCTGAGATCAGGAGTTGCATGGTCTGCCGACTGAGCCAGCCAGGTGCCCCAAGCACTATGTTTCTTATTACAAAGATTCCTGAAAGCAGCACTCATGGCTGTTTCAAGAGATGTTAGTTCTTGGGAAGCTGAAGTTTCTAAGCCAGCATGGCTTCTGCATGCACCCAAACGATCTTGTCTCCTTACACCTGAGCTGACACTTGGGGGCCAGAGTAGAGCCTCCTGTTGAAACAAGCGTTGTGCTGCTGTGCTGTTTCCTATGAAGTTAAGTGAGTCTGGTGCTGGGTTCATTCCCATAAGGCCTGTTGGGTCCTGTGAGTGTGAATGTCCTTCCAAACCTGTGACAACTTCTATTCGGGCAGAGAAGACACTGCAACTACCTATCTCCGGCCTTTATGTGCGAGAAATAACTTGTCTCTTGTCAGAGTCACTCTGTAATAGCCACACTTAATCCTATTACTACCTTACCCATTTTGAAAAGTAGAGAAAAGGACAAGGAAGTAGAATGCAAGATTCTTGAGATGTGTAATCTTGCTAAAGAAACTGATCTAGACTGATGTAGTTCTAACTTGAAGAGGATAATGAAGTCTTACATTCTGGAGAGAACATAATGTGTTTTAGTTCCTTACCTGTAAGTGAGAATAAATGTTTGGAATTTAGTAAAATAAATCTTATTTTTCAACTATGAAATATTTTGTAAGACTAGAACTTCACAGATGAATTTCTTCACCATTGATCTGCCTTACTGACTTACTAGAATTACTTACAAAGAATCTTGGAACTACAGTCTCCATGTAGCTGTCACAGTACTACTAACACCTAATGCAGTGGTTGGCTTTTGCTTACAAATAACGATATTCTATTTAATAGGATTATATTGCTAAGGTGTGCTGTGGGGAATTATTCCTTAAGGCCATTATGGAAATGTTAGGAAATCCAGGCACTTGTTCATTACGAACTATATAGTTGATCATAACAAATTTGTTGACAGATATGGCCAGCTGAGTGAAATTATTGATGATATCATGTGGTTAGCTATTCAGTAGCAGCTGATAATTTTTTAGAATCTGTTTTCATTTCATTCTGTTCCCATACAAAACCACACAAGTTTCCTAATAATATGTCAGGCATGCATAGTATTTTCTTCCAGAAATGTCATTGATTCTCAAAATGGGTATGCTGTCTCTCTTTTATGACTTCTACCATTATATTCTTATGGAATAAGAGAATCCTGGGGTTTTTTGTTGTTGTTGTTGTTTGTTTGTTTTAAGATTTTATTTATTGGGTAGAGAGAGAGGGAGAGAAAAGAACATAAGCAGAGGGAGTGGCAGGCAGAGGGAGAAGCAGACTCCCCGCTGAGCAGGGATCCCGATGTGGAACTCATCCCAGGACCCTAGGATCATGACCTGAGCTGAAGGCAGATGTTTAACTGGTGGAGCCACCCAGGGATCCCAAGAGAATCCTTTTTGTAAAATTAGCTAGAAGTACACATTATTGACTCAATACAGAGTGAATATACACCTTTCTTAATGACCACATGTTGTCATTTAAATGATAATTTTAAATTATCATTTTACAAAATGGATTTTTTTTTACAATTTTTTTTTTTTTTTAAAACAAAAAGGGTTCTGTGGTTTCTAGATACCGCTATGTATATTTTTTCTTTTAAAATTTTCTTTTGGGCAACTGGTGGCTCAGTTAGTTAAGCCTCTGACTTTGGTTCAGGTCATGATACCAGGGTCCTGGGATCGATTCCCATGTTGGGCTCCCTGTTCCATGGGGAGCCTACTTCTGCCTCTGCCTCTCTCACTTCCTCTCTCCCCTCTCTCACATGAGTAAATGAATAAAATCTTAATTTTTTTTTCTTTTTTGGGGGTGGGACAACTGGTACTTTGTTTTGGGTTTAATGTACCCATACTTGAGTATCATGAATAAGGATGTCAAGATAGCAAAAGTCCTAGTTTTCTCATATCCAACATAAGAGTTCTTTCACTATCATTTTTTTTTTTAAGATTTTATTTATTTATTTGACAGAGATCACAAGTAGGCAGAGAGGCAGACAGAGAGAGGAAGGGAAGCAGGCTCCCCGCTGAGCAGAGAGCCCCATGTGGGGCCCGATCCCAGGACCCTGGGATCATGACCCAAGCCGAAGGCAGAGGCTTTAACCCACTGAGCCACCCAGGCGCCCTCACTATCATGTTTTTATAAACTCTTATTTTCTATTCATATTCCATGCTCCCATTTGGTGATTGTATTAGTTTGCTATTGCTGCTATAACAAATTACTACACATTTAGTGGCTTAAAACACATTAAATTTATTATCGTTCTGGAAGTCAACTTCCAAGATTCAGTTTTATGGGGTTAAAATCAAGATGTTGATAGGGTTGCATTCCTTGTGGAGACTCCAGGGAAGAATCCATTTTCTTATCTTTTCCAGCTACTAGAATTCCTTGGCTTGAGGCCCCAATGTAACATCTTCAGATTTCTCTCTCACCTGCTTCTGTCATCACATCTCTAATTCTTACACTCCTGTGTCCCTCAGGGCATGGGATTCAGCCCCCCACTGGACTCCATGCTCAGCAAGGAGTCTGCTTGTTCCTCTCTTACTGCTCCTCCCCCTACCATTCTCTCTCAGTCTCTCTAAAATAAATAGATAGATAGATAGATAAACAAAATCTTCTAAAAATTTAAAAATATTTTAGAAGCCCACAAAAGAAAAATAATAGAAGACAAAAATACCAATAAAGAGGGCACCTGAGTGGCTCAGTGGGTTAAGCTTCTGCCTTTGGCTTAGGTCATGATCTCAGAGTCCTGGGATCGAGCGCCACATCGGGTTCTCTGCTCGGTGGGGAGCCTGCTTCCCCACCCCCCTCTCTCTGCCTGGCTCTCTGCCTACTTGTGATCTCTGTCTGTCAAATAAATAAATAAAATCTTTATTACAAAATAGCAATAAAGAACAAGGGCAACAAATAGAAAACTAATATATATGATAGATAAGAATCCTACTATATCAGCAATAATTTTGAATTGCAGTGCTCTAAATGCACCAACTAACACAGAGATTATCAGAGTAGATCAGGAGACAAGATCCAACTAGTTGTCAACATGAAACCTACACTATATATAAAGACACATAAAGATTAAAAATGATGGAGAACAATATTATTGTAACACTAATCCAAACAAAGTAGGAGTAGCTGTATTAATTCAGACAGAGCCAACTTCAGATCAAGGAAAGTTATCAGGGATAAAGAGGGGCATTATGTATTGATAAGGTGGTCAATTCTCCAAGAAGACATAACAATCATTAATGTGTGTGTCTAACAATAAAAGTGTTGAAATACTTGAGGCAAAAACTGATAGAACTTCAAGGAGATATAGATGAGTCCACTAATAGTTGGGGACTTCAGCAACTCTGTCAGAAATGGGCAGATCCAGTAGGCAGAAAATCAACAAGGACATGATTGAACTCAGCAACTCCATCAGTCAACTGGACATAGGGGATATCTATAGCCTACTTCATACAGCAATAGAATATCCTGGGATCGAGCCCCGAGTCAGGCTCTCCTCGACAGGGAGCCTGCTTCCCTTCCTCTCTCTCTCTCTGCCTGCCTCTCTGCCTACTTGTGATTTCTGTCAAATAAATAAATAAAATCTTTAAAAAAAAAAAAGAACACTAGAAAATGAGAAGACACTCAGTGGGAGAAAATATTTGCAAATTGTGTAACAGAAAAGGGTCTCATGTCTAGAATGTGTAAAGAATTTACGTATAATCCACAATAAAAAGACAACACAACTTTAAAATTGAGCAAGTAATTTTAATAAACATTTTCCTAATGAAGGTATACATATAAATGGCCAGTGAGCCCATGAAAAGATTTCAACATCGTTTGCCCTCAGGGAAATACAAATGAAAACCACTTCACACCCAGGGATGGCTTAATAAAAAAGGATGGATAAAATTAAGCAAATTTTGCTAAAGAGTGGAGAAATTGGAACTTGTTGATAGAATAGTGCTGCCCTGGGACACCTGGGTGGCTCAGTTGGTTAAGCAGCTGCCTTCGGCTCAGGTCATGATCCCAGCGTCCTGGGATCGAGTCCCGCATCGGGCTCCTTGCTCGGCAGGGAGCCTGCTTCTCCCTCTGCCTCTGCCTGCCATTCTGTCTGCCTGCACTCGCTCTCTCTCCCTCTCTCTCTGACAAATAAATAAAATCTTTAAAAAAAAAAAAAAAAAAAAAAGAATAGTGCTGCCCTGGAAAGATGTCCGTGTCCTAAACTTAGGGATCTGTGAATATGTTACCTTATCTGGCCAAAGGGATTTTGCTCTATGATTAAGTTAAGGATCTTGTAATGGGGGATGATTGTGGATTATCCTGGTGGGCCACCTGTTTTTACAAGGCTCTTATAAGAGGGATTCAGGAGTATCAGAGTCAGAAAGATGTGACAATGGGAACAGAAGTTCAAGCGATGCCTTTTTAAGATAGAGGAATACCAAGGAATGCAGACAGCTTCTAGAAGTTGGAAAAGGCAAAGAAACAGTTTCTCCCCTGGAGCTTCTAGGGGAATGCAGCCCTACTGACATCTTTTTTTTTTTTTTTTTAAGATTTTATTTATTTATTTGATAGAGATTACAAAGTAGTCAGAGAGGCAGGCAGAAAGAGAGGAGGAAGCAGGCTCCCTGCTGAGCAGAGAGCCCGATGCGGGGCTCGATCCGACGACACTGGGATCATGACCTGAGCCGAAGGCAGAGGCTTAACCCACTGAGCCACCGAGACGCCCCCTACTGACATCTTTATGTTATTTCTTTGGAAAACAAAAAAAACCCCAACTTGTTTTAATTTTCCTTTTAAGAAACTACAACTGTGGAGTCACTCTGCATATAATTGGTAATGTTAAGAATAGGTAGGATTAATAAAAATTTAAAAAAGAAAAAAAAAGAATGGGTAGGATTCACAAACTACGAGATTAGAACCTGTAAATTTCTGTTACACAGGTGAAAATAGTATCAGTGAAAATAAAATTTTTCTTGCCCAATTTAATGCACAAGGAACTCTAGTCATTAAAATATGATTATAGTATTCTGATCTAATGTCATTGAGATTCAGTACAGAAAGTTCAGGAAATGTAATACATATAACATTTTAAGTGTTTTACTTTCATGGGTAACTTAAAACAACATAAATTTCCCACGAGGAAGGATTAGTCTATGTCACTGCTGTATATTTGCAAAACATTTCAACACTACAAACCCTAAAAGTTTCAAATGGGGCATTGGAAATGTTTTACTTTCATGAAAAAAGAATCTGATAGAATCTGTAACTGTAACTATGATCCTTATTCTTCATACAGAAAGCATGCTACTGTGACATTTAGCATTTTGGGAGATTCCCAGAATAACATCTGGTCCCTGAATGTCTTATTCCGGGTATACACACAGCCATGTCCATCAAGCTGGTACAGGCAGTATTACCTAGAGTGTTAACTTCCGGCCAAGAGACAAGGCAAAAATCTGTAACCAAGACAACGCGGCAATGGCGAGGCGCTGCCAACATGGCGGTCCTAGGAAGTGGCGTCAAGCGCAAGTTCCGTTTCCGCCTGTCCCAGAGCACGGGCCTATCTCGCGAGACCGGGAGGCGCACGTGCATTCCTCGGGTTCCCGTTGCGGTAGCCATGGACGCTTTGGATCGAATTGTGTAAGTGCGCTGGGTCCTCTCTTTGGGGGACGTTGGAGAGTGGGACTCCTGTAGTGCGGAGGAGTGAAAAAGTCTCCGCTCCGCCTGGTTTCCCCTCGTTCCTCCCACCCTGTAAGTGGGGCCTGCAGCGGGACAGTGTATCCACTAGCCTGGGTCTCCCTCTGTTGGTGCCGCTCGGCGGGAGACTGAGAGCCCGGAAGTCCACTTGTGGGAGTTGCCAGGTGATAGCTCGGAGACGTTGGTCCCTTTTAGCTTGGCCAGTTAGAGACGCCCTGGGCTTCTCAAGAAGTGTGAGGGAATGAGCGGTCACCAGCACAAAGCCTCGGAATCTGACAGGTGTAGGTGACAATCCAGGCGCGTTCGCAACGCTTTGTGACTTTGGGCCATATAACCCCCCTAAACCTCAGTTTACTTTGTAAAATAGCGTTCGTAATAATCGTACTTTATAGAATTGTGAGGATTATCGGCGAGAATGTATGTAAAGCCTTTGCTACAGCATGTAGAATGTTCTTAGCTTTTTCTTTCTCTTGAGGTGATGTTTTAAATGCGTTCAGAAAATATTTATTGATCTCCTAAATAGTCCTGCTGTTATTTCTTGAGATTTGCCTGGGTTAACAGCCAATCAAAATAAAAAGTTCTTCTTTTAGTCATTAATTCAGAGATTTTTCGCATCTGCTATATATTCCTTCAGGTACGGGAACTGCAAAGATGAGTAAGATGATGATCTGATTGGGGAACAAACATAAACGATGTTATTTATATTAGTTGCAGGCTAGTGAGAAGAGACAAACCACAGGAATATAAAGCATAGAGCACTTTTTTTTTTTTTTAGTATAGACATACTAAATATTTCTTAATTTGATTTAACAAATGTGTACCTTTATCAAATAATAAATGATGGGAAGCTTTATATTGATTGACATTTTATCTGGAGGAGAATTTTTAGACTCTGCATGATAAGTTGAGTATGTGTATATTCTATTTTTCTTTTCCTGCCCAAAGTGTCCATAGGACTGAAAAGAGGATGGAAGGTCATAGTACTTAAGAGAGGAGGAATTCTTGCAGTAGATGGCAGAGAACTGTCGGAAAAGCAATATATAGTGGAAGCAGAAGTGAAGCCCTTTTTCTGAACAGAAATGTACAAAAACATTCTGCTCCTGCTGTCACATCATAAAATCAGAATAATGAATTTGTTTTCCCTTCATATTTTGCAGAGTTGTTGGTCTAGATGAGTTTTTAAATCTAACTCATTTTGAAGATTGGCCTACTTGTAAGTTGTGTGACCTTGGCCACATTACCTTCCTGGTCTCAAAAATGAAGATAATAATTTTACCGGTGTTTTGGGATTTTGGTGAAGATAAGCCTTAATAGAGTGACTCTGTAAAATTATCAGTCATTATTATCTCCTGTTGGTGGCAATAATATCTGACTTTCTCAGCTGTGATGTTGGAGTGGGATAGGGTATATGTCCTGGTGGGCATTGTGGTCTTAAACCTGGATGAAAGATATGGCAGTTAATAATTATCTATCTGTGTTTAGTAACTGTCCACAGATTGATCACTAGTTGGTGTGCAATTCTTTGTGTTAGGGTAAGAGTACTGTTTGCTTTAGACTGAAGAAAAAATAAGGGAATAAAAATAGCAACAATATTCATTGAGTCTTTTTTTTTAATAAAGATTTAGAAAAAAGCAGCAATAAAAGAATGCTGGGGATATTAAAAAATGAAAGCCTCTTAAAAAAATTAAAAGCTAATAAAATTAATTTACTTTATAGTAATAACTGAATACCTTTTACTATTATCTTCCTAAAAAGTGAGATTTTGGTTAATGGTGGAATCCTAACTGATAAATGTTATGTAATAACTGTTGGTTTTTAAGAATTTGCACGTTTACCAAGTCATGGTTTCGTACTATAAGCAAAACTTTTTAAGTTGTTATGAATTTTGATTTTCTGAACAGAAAGCCCAAAACGAAAAGAGCCAAGAGATTCCTTGAGAAGAGAGAACCGAAACTCAGTGAAAATATTAAAAATGCTATGCTGATTAAAGGGGGAAATGCAAATTCCATGGTGACACAAGTACTTAAAGATGTGGTATGTATATGTGTATACCTTTATTTTTTATTTTTTATTTTTTTTAAGAATTTTATTTATTTGACAGACAGAGATCACAAGTAGGCAGAGAGGCAGGGAGAGGGAGAAGCAGGCTTCCCACTTAGCAGAGAACCCGATGCGGGGCTCCATCCCAGGACCCTGGGATTATGACCTGAGCCAAAGGCAGAGACTTAACCCACTGAGCCACCCAGGTGCCCCTTATTTTTTAGTTTTTAAAAAAGATTTTGTTTTTAAGTAATCTTTACACCCACTGTGAAGTTCGAGCTTACAACCCTGAGATCATAAGTTGCATGCTCTACCAACTGAGCCAGCCAGGCACCCTGCACACTTATTTTTTAAATGGTATTGAAATTATTTTAGGACCTTTTCTGCATGCTTGTTTAGGCTGCTGCAGAAATACGTGGATAAGTTTGCTTTGCCTTAAGAACTGCTAGCCTTAGGCTCCGGTTGGAGGTTATTTGCCTTGGCAAGCCACTAACAACTGGTTTTCCTTAAAGCAGCTACTGTAGTTCCCTTAGTAAATTTCAGCTGGTTTCAATTACTAGAATTTGGTTTACTTGCATTTAAGGAATATAGCTAGTTTGTAAAGTGAAGTAACTGCATATTACTGTCGATTCCTTCAGCAATACCAAGTACTGTGCTAGGTGCTGAGGGTTAATAGTTACATAAGACACATCTATCCCTTCAGGGAGCTTAAAAAGAGAGACAGGCAAGTAAGGCTTTATAGCATTGTGAATTAAGTGCTGTGTTGGAGGCATGGGCAGGGTAGGCTGGGAGGCAGAGCTAAAATCCCATAAGGGTAGCCATGTACAGAGTGGGCTTCCCAGAGGAGACACTTAAACTTCATTTTGAAGGAGGAGTCACAGCAAGTAGGAGGAGAGGAGGGAGAGGAGGAAGTCTTCCAAGGCTGATGACAATACTTGTGCAAAAGGGAATGTGAAGGAGCGTGTTGCATTTGGGGAACTGTAGATAATTGTGGATGGCTAAAGGGGAAATGGGCTCAATGGAGGTAGAAGAACAGACAGAGATCAGATAGTAACATGGAGTTTGAGCTTTGTTCAGAAAGCTCTAAGGAACCATTGAAAGATTGAAAGATTGGAGGTGACAGACATGATCAGCTCCTTTAATTGGTTTGACCAGAGAAAATAGAGAGCAAATACAGGAAACTAATTCTGCCATTGTTGTCAGAATGGTAACGAGTATCTGGAGTGTAGTAGTGCTGGTGAAAATGAGAGATGATCAGAGAGACTAGATGTTGAGTGTAGAAGGGTTTGGGCATGGTTTCTGGGTTGGATTCTTGATGAGTGCTAATGCCAATTAGAGAATATACCAGCTGAAGCAGGTTTGGACAGAGAGGAGGTGTGTTCAGTTTAGGATCTGTAATATAAGTGTGATGATAAAAGCTTTATGTTTTTTTCTGCCTCTGTAGTCTGATGTTTAGCCCAGTGTGTGGCACATAGTACATGCTCAGTAAATGTTTAATCAGTGAATGAAAGGCATAGTCTATGGAGATACCTACTTGGTGGTTGAATATTTAGGCCCTAAATATAGCAGATAGTTTCTTTGAGTTAAATCAACTAAGTAATTGAATAGATTTTTAAATTTGACTAAACTCTCTATGCTTGCTTGTTAAATACAGTAGTTCAGATATGTAAATGTCTAAAAGATGCTCATCTAGGGCGCCTGGGTGGCTCAGTGGGTTAAAGCCTCTGCCTTCCGCTCGGGTCATGATCCCAGGGTCCTGGGATCAAGCCCTGCATCGGGCTCTCTGCTCAGCAGGGAGCCTGCTTCTTCCTCTCTCTCTGCCTGCCTCTCTGCCTACCTCTCTGCCTACTTGTGATTTCTGTCTGTCAAATAAATAAAATCTTAAAAAAAAAAAAAAACTTTAAAAGATGCTCATCCTTTCTGTCTCAGTGTCATTGTGTTGGTAGGATCCTGGCCCTGTATTTAAGTAAGCTCTAAGAATAGCACAATATTACAGGTAATTGCGGTAGTTTAATATTTATATTGATGATTCCTGAGTTGTCACTGTGGTCATGTGCATTACACCAAGGCAGGGAAACATTTGGTCAAGAATTATTAAAAGTTTTAGTACTGAAGGGGTACCTGGCTGGCTCCCTCGCAAGACATTCACGAGTTTGAGTCCCACTTTGGCTGTAGAGATTAATAAAGCAAATAAATAAACTTTAAAAAAAGTTTTAGTACTTAAAAAGTTAGGTTTTATTGCTGAATTTCCTTTGTTCATCAGCTCTGATTGTTGATGAGTGATTATTTTTCTTTTCATTGTTTTCCTCATTTACCTCTTCCCCTAATGCAAGGGAAGGCCTTAGATCTTTGTTATTCCTTATGGTACAGCAGAACTAACCATATAGGGAACAAGTGATTATTAGTGAATGAGTGGAAAGAACTAAAAAATAAATGAAAAGAGGATCGAATGACAGGCATTTTTTAAAGGGCTGTGTTTAAACTGCCGACTAGAATTCTGATATTACAGGCATTCTTTCTCCGTTCTCTTATCTCCAGACAGCATTATTTCAACTCTGTCAGCCTTTTCTGATAGGATTTATTTTTATGTTTTCTTTCTACTCTCAAATAGTTTGGAATCAGTAGACTCTAAAGAAATGAAAGGAATCCTATACGTTGGATAGATTTTTGAAAGGGCCTAGAAACTTTAGATTAAGAAAGTCCAGTCTAAGTTAGGTTATTGAACTTATGTTGCAGGTTTTAGTAGGTGATTAAAAGGGAGCCAGGCAGGAGACATCAGAATAGGATTCAGGGACCAGGTAATCTTGTGTAATGATGGATACAATGCAGTTTAATTTTTCCATCTGCTTTTCAGAATGTAATTTGTTTTGAAAGCTATAAATTATGTTTTACAGTATGCCCTGAAAAAACCGTATGGCGTTCTGTATAAAAAGTAAGTAATGACTTGTTTTATTTTGACTTACATTGTTCTATTATAAAAGTAACAAACAATTACATTATGGGAAATTTAGAAAAGTATTTTGTTTAAAAAACATGACAGTTCCTTACATATATATAGCTATTAGTATTTTTAAAATTTATTTTTTTCCTCTGTGTTTTCGTTTGTATTGAATACTCACATAGTTGTAATTTTAGCATATATGTATTATTTTGAAGTAATTATGGACTTAGAGAAGAGTTGCAGAAATTTGTAGATTTTTCATAACCTTCACCCAGTTTCTCTTAATGTTGCATCATACATAACCATAGTATAGTTACCAAAAGTAAGAGATTAACATTGGTACAATAATGTTAACTGGACTGTAGACGTGATTTGATTGTACCAGTTTTTCCAGTAATATCCTTTTTCTCTTCCAGGATCCTACATTGCATTTAGTTGTCATGTCTCCGTACTCTCCCATTTGTGACAGTTCCCCAGTCTTTCCTTTTTTGATGACTTTGACACTTTCGATGAGTACTTGTTAATTATTTTGTAAATGTCTCTCACTTTGGATTTGTTGTCAGTTTCTCATGAGTAGATTGAGACTTACGCATTTTTGGCTGGAATATCACAAAAGTGATGTGCTTTTCTCCATAAATCATACCAGGGAGTACAGGATGTATTAATGCTGGGAGCATTAACCTCAGTTAAAGTGGTGTCTCCTTGGTTTCTCCACTATAAATTTACTGTTTTTCCTTTTGTAATTAATAAATATTTGGAGGAAATACTTTGAGACTCTGCAAAGATTATGCAGATAGTCCTCTTTCTCCTTACACTTTACTTACTCATTTTGGCACCCATCAATGGATTTGTCTACAGATTTGATTACTCTGGTGTTCTGCTGGTGGTTTCTATCTTCCTCATTCCTTCTTCATTTATTAATTGGAATTTTGTGAGGAAAATCTCTCTCTCTTCCTCTGTTGAATTGCTCATTTATGTTAGTGTGGACTTACAGATATTTATTATATTCTTTGGACTTAAAAATCCAATGCTATCATTATTTTGTTGCTCAAATTCTGCCTTTGGCCACTGGGGTCTCTTTCAGGTTGGTACCTGTGCTTTTTCAGCATGTGTTTGAGTACTTCCTTTCTGGCGCCACAGGATGCCTCATGCTCATCTTTTATTTTTCCTTACAACAGCCCTGGAATCAGCCCCTTCTGTATGGAGCCCTGTTTCCATATATTGGAGACATACATTGGATAATTTAGAAACAAAGATCTGGGCACTAAGTATGCTCTGTTGCTATGGGAGTGTCATTGTCTCTAGATCCCTTCAGCAGACAGAGCTTAAGACATGTATTACGCATATTAACCTATGCATGCGTGCACATCTAAATTTATATATTTTAAAGACCCTCAGTTATTATCGATACTAAAAATCATGCGTTCATACTGATACTTCCAGTTCCAGCCCAGTCCACAGACCTCATTCCAGCCTTTCTTCTTTACTCACTTCCTTACTTGTAACTTTTCTGTTCTGGACTCAAGAAACCTGGCTTTCGTTATTGATAGTATACATATTTATTTAATTGTGTGATTCTAATACATACATAGTTGCAGAATTTCTCATCCTATAAGAAACAAATTAACTAGAGTTCAGAATGTGTGTGTAATTTTTCTGTCTTTAGCTTTAGAATATCCAGTTCAAATACTGGTTCCCGGGCACCTGGGTGGCTCAGTGGGTTAAGCCGCTGCCTTCGGCTCAGATCGTGGTCTCAGGGTCCTGGGATCGAGCCCTGCATCGGGCTCTCTGCTCAGCAGGGAGCCTGCTTCCTCCTCTCTCTCTGCCTGCCTCTCTGACTGCTTGTGATCTCTCTCTGTCAAATAAATAAAATTTAAAAAAACAAAAAAAAAAAAAAACAAATACTGGTTCCCAATCTAATACAGGTTTGTTTTTTTTCTGCCTCTTTAATGTGATTGTTACTCCTTCAAACGACAATTAGGGTTGTTTATTACAGTTTGTATTCTGTTTTGGGTTTTTCTCCACATCCTGGTGGTGGTTTTAATTTACGTGTGTAAAATTTACTCTTTGTGGTGTACAGTTTTGTGGGTTTTGAGAAATGCATTGAATTGTGTCTGGCACTACAGTTCGTGATACAGGTAGTTCCATCATTGTGAACCTTTGTGCAGTGTGCGCTTGTAGTCCACCCCTCCCCTACCCCTTTGACCAATGAACTGCTTTTCGTACTTAAAGTTTTTCCTTTTTCTGAATGTCACATAAATGGAATCATACAACAGGTAGCCCTTGGAGTCTGTTTTCTTTCATTAGCAAAATACCTAAAAATTTTCTGTGTTGTTGCTATACATTAAATTTTATATCAAGCCTTTCTCATATTATAAATGTTTTTCTATTGATAGGTGATCCTTTAGATATTATTTTCATGGCTAGTATAATGCCTATTAAATGGTTATATTAAAACTTACTTGTAACTTAATTTGGGGGAATTTAGGTTTTCCTTTTTTGCTGTTATAAATAATGCCAAAATGGCCATTTTACACAAATGAATTATCCTTTTTTTTTTTTTTTAAAGATTTTATTTATTTGCCAGAGAGAGAGAGAGCACGTGGGAGCAGAGGCAGACAGTGTCAGGCAGAGGCAGAGGGAGAAGCAGGCTCCCCGCTGAGCAAGGAGCCCGATGCGGAACTTGATCCTAGGACCCTGGGATCATGACCTGAGCTGAAGGCAGCTGCCTAACCAACTGAGCCACCCAGGCGTCCCATGAATTATCCTTTTGAATTAGTTCTTAAATGAGATTCCTCCTCTCAGTAGTGCATATTAATTACATTGCTTTTTGAAAAGATTGTCCTTTTGGCAGAGTGTAATATACAAGTTCCATGGACCATTACCTTCTTTGGTTTATATTTTTAAGAAGTGAAAATCATTCTTTGTTTAATTTGAATTTTCTGTGTTTCCAACAGGCCATATTTGCTTATTTGTGAATTACAGTTAGCTATTAACCATAAATGCTGCAATAATTTTTCTTGTTCTGTTTGCCTTGCATCATTAAAAGTAATATTCTTTTTTTTTTTTACTGACTATGAAGGTAGTACGTATTTCTCTTAGATAATCCGGATAATGGATAATGGAGTAAATAATCACTATGTACATTCTGACATATTTTTCCCCTGTATGTATATGTATATTTTTTGAGTATAGTTGACACACAATGTTACATTAGTTCCAAGTGTAAAACATAGTGATTTGACAAGTCTGTACAGTATGCTCTGCTTACTAGAACTGTAGCTATTTGCTGTCACTATTATGATACTGACTATATTCCTTATATTGTATCTTTTATTCCCGTTCCATAATGGGAAGCCTGTATCTCCCACTCCCCTTCACCCATTTTCACGCACATTTCACATTTTCACATTTATTTTATTCTTTTTTTTTTTTTTTAAGATTTATTTATTTTAAAAATAAGTGTGTGGGGGCGCCTGGGTGGCTCAGCGGGTTAAAGCCTCTGCCTTCAGCTCAGGTCATGATCCCAGGGTCCTGGGATCAAGCCCCACATCGGGCTCTCTGCTCAGCAGGGAGCCTGCTTCCCTTCCTCTCTCTGCCTGCCTCTCTGCCTGCCTGTGATCTCTCTCTGTCAAATAAATAAATAAAATCTTTAATAAAAAAAAAAATAAGTGTGTGAAGGGGGGAGGAGCAGAGGGGGAGAGAGAGAATCCTCAGACTCCCCATTGAGCATAGAGCGGGAGGTGGGGCTTAATTCCAGGACCCTGAGATCATGATCTGAGCCAAAATCCAGAGTGGGCTGTTCAACCAACAGAGCCACCCAGGAGTCCCTATTCTTTAAGCAAAATTGAGATCATGTTGTATATAGATTTTGGTTCATAAAAATTATGAGCTATTTTATAGAAACTTCATTTACATAATTAGAAATCAGAAATTATAAGTGAAAATATAAACACTCTTCCTAGAACAACCCTCTCTCATTAGTTTCTTACATATTTTACCAGAATTTGTTTATGCATATTTAAACAAAGACAAATATTTATTTGTATTTCTTTCCCTTTTGCATGAAAGATAGCATGTTTTGGGCACCTGGGTGGCTCAGTGGGTTAAGCCTCTGCCTTCGGCTCAGGTCATGATCTCAGGGTCCTGGGATTGAGCCCTGTGTCGAGCTCTCTGCTCAGCAGGGAGCCTTCTTCCCCCTCCCCCTCTGCCTGCCTCTCTGCCTATTTGTGATCTCTCTCTCTCTGTCAAATAAATAAATAAAATCTTAAAAAAAAAAAAAAAAGATGGCATGTTTTGCCCACTGCTTCTCCAGCTCTACTACTAATGTTCCTAATCCAGTGCACCATTTTTTTCTTTCCCTTCTGGATTATTGCAATAGCTTCTTACTAACTCTTTTCAGTTTCGCCATACTATATTATATTCTTACATAGTGCACAGAGTAGTCCTTTAAAAAGAGAATTTGAGTCCAGTGTTACCACTCCTGCCTGAAACTCTTCAGTTCTTCCCATTACTCTGTTAATATCTACATTACTTACCTTGAACAACAAGGCCCTACATAATCTGGGCCATGTCCTCTTCGTTGACCTCATGCCCCACCATTTTCCCTTTGCACACTAAGCTTCAGTGACACTTGACTTCTTTCCATTTCTTGAATAGTTTAAGCTTGTTTCCATCTCAGGATCTTTGTTTATTCTGTTCCTTCTTCCTTGAATACTCTTAGCCTCAGAATTTTTCAATGACTTATTCATTATCTCAGCTCAAATAGTCATTTTCTACTCTTCATACTAATAGAATACCCTATTTTATTTTCATCACTGCATTTATTATTGAAATTTTTATTTTCCCACTAGAATGTGGGCTCCATGAAAGCAAGGAAAGCAAGGATCTTGATTGTTTTCTAGGATCCTTAGCTCTTACAACAGTGCCTGGCTCATAATAGGCACTAAATATATATTTGAATGAATGACTATCCCTCCAGCTTTATTTTTGATTATCTGAATATAAAGTTATCCTTATTTAATATATTACTTAATTGTTATGGGTGGATTGCTATTAAGATTGTTAAAATTAAGGTCACCTTTTAAAAATATTCTTAGGAAAAACATTACAAGACCATTTGAGGATCAGACGTCATTGGTGAGTACAAGAATCTTTTTTTTTCTTTTTAGTTTATTTAGAGAGAGAGCGTGCATGCAGGGAGGGGAGGGGCAAAGGGAGAAGGAGAGAGAATCTTAAGCAGACTCCATACAGACTCAGACCCTGAGATCACTACCTCAGCTGAAACTAAGAATCTGTTACTTAACTGACTGTGCCACCCAGGCACCCCAATAATCTTTCTGATTTAAGAGAATGTAAATGATTACTCAGACTAATTGTACTCTTTGAGTACTTCTAATCTGTGATGTTTCTGAATTAGAAACCATCCTATATGAGGGAATTTTAATGTGAAGTAGAAGGGAAATAAGACATTTATTTATTATTTTGAAATAAGAACCTTTATGTTTTCAAAATATAACTATAGATCTTGTATCTCACTATGACCAGTATCATTCACTGCTTGCAAGTATATTGACAGAATTTTTAAAAGCTGAATTATATTTTATATGCATAATTAATAGATTATCAAGAGGAAGCTTGTTATGTCTCTATTTTTTTAAATTTTATTTATTTATTTATTTATTTAAAAAATTTATTTATTTGACAGATCAAAACTAGGCAGAGAGGCAGGCGCGGGGGGGGGGGGGGGCGTGGTAAGCAGGCTCCCCGCTGAGCAGAAAGCCCGATGTGGGGCTCAATCCAAAGACCCTGAGATCATGACCTGAGCTGAAGGCAGAGGCTTTAGCCCACTAAGCCACCCAGTCGCCCCTATAAGTCTTCTTATAAAGCATGTTTGATTTTTAAAAATCCGACTTCTTTCTTTGAGTAATTTTAGAACAAGGAATGCTACCTGAATTGTTTCTAACAATTGTCAGTTGCTTTACTAATCAAATCCCTATTTGAGTGTATTGGCAACTAAACTAAATGAAAAAGGCTAGTGAATGAAATCAGAAGATAAAGGATGGTATTTAGTAATTGGAGAATGTTGAATGGACTTTGGGTATGTGATGGTATATATATATTTTTTTTTCTAAAGAAAATCTTAAGAGAATAAGTGGTTTAAACTAAATCAACTTAAAAAGGGGCATCTGGTGGCTCAATTGTTAATCCTCTGCCTTCGGCTCTGGTCATGATCCCAGCATCCTGGGATCAAGTCCTGCATTGGGCTCCCTGCTTGGTGGGAAGCCTGCTTTCCTTCTCCTAGTCCTCCTGCTTGTGTTCCCTCTCTCACTGTGTCTCTCTCTGTCAAATAAATTAATAAAATCTTTAATAAATAAATAGATAAATAAATTGACTTTAAAAAACTCAGAATGGGGGTTGCCTGGCTGGCTCAGTCAGTATAGTATGTGGCTCTTGATCTCTGGGTTTTGAGTTTAAGCACCACCTTGGGTGTAGACCTTATTTAAAAAAAAAAAAAAAAAAGATTAAAAGATACTGAAAAAAAAAAATTGGAATGGAATTATGTTCTCTTGAGGGGAACACCAGTACTTGTTTTTCCCTTTTAGTTAGTGAATTTATTTTTTAAAGATTTATTTATTTTAGAGTGAAAGAGAACATGCGTGTCTGTGCACATGAGCAGCGGGGAAAGAGCAGAGGGAGATGGAGAGAATCCCTAAGCAGATTCCCCGCTAACTGAGTGGTGCCCAACACGGGGCTTGATCCTGGAATCCTGAGATCATGATCTGAGGTGAAATCAAGACCCAGATGCTTAACTCTCTGAGCCACCCAGCTCTCTTAGTGAATTAATTAATTAATTATCAAAAAGATTTTATTTATTTATTTATTTGACAGAGATCACAAGCAGGCAGACAGGCAGGCAGAGAGATGGGGGGAAAGCAGGCTCCCCACTGAGCAGAGAGCCCGATGGGGGGCTGGATCCCAGGACCCTGAGATCATGACCTGAGCTGAAGGCAGAGGCTTAACCCACTGAGCCACCCAGGCGCCCCTCTCAGTGAATTTAAAAGAAAGAACTTTTCAATAGAATTTCAGTAATTAATTAGAAGACTAAAATTGACTTCTCCTAATGTAGCAACTAACTGCATTGAAGATTATAACATATTTAGAAAAATCAATATTTAGTGTTTTTAAAAACTGTTTGTTAAAGATTTTATTTGAGAGAGAGAGAGAGGGAGAGGGAGATAGTGTGAGTAGGGGGAGGGGCAGGGGGAGAAGCAGACTCCCCACTGAGCAAGGAGCCTGATGCAGTGCTTGATCCCAGGACTCTGGGATCATGACCTGAGCTAAAGGCAGACACTTAACCAACTGAGCCACCCAGGTACCCCTTTAAAAATTTTTTTAAAAAAGATTTTATTTGAGAAGGAGAGAGAGAACAATGAGTGAGGTGGGGGGAAGGAGCCAAGGGAGGAACAAGACTCCTCATTGAGCAGGGAGCCTGATGTGGAGTCCAACCCCAGGACCCTGGGACTATGACCTGATCCGAAGGCAAATGCTTAACCAACTGAGCCACCCAGGCATCCCTCTGTACTTCTTTTTCAATCCTATTTTGATATGATGGTTTTTCTTACGCTTGATATTGTGCCTTTCCTCTCTTGGATATTCCACCTCCAGAGACAAGAGATATTTCATTGGATGTGAAAATCTCAGACTAGTAGAGCTCAAAATGGCTGTGGAAACAGTGGCCAAGTTGGAAATGTGGTTGAATTCCTCCTCCTGACTATGTATCCTTCCAGTAGGACTTTTTTTTTTTTTTTTTCCAAGCACATTTCTTATACTATAATTTTGGAACTGTGCATTAGAACAAGAGTTAGCAAATATACCTCCTGTAGGTTAAATCCCTGTTTCTGTGAGACCCATAAACTAAGAATGATTTTTGTATTTTTATTTTTTTTAATTTTAAAATTAAAAAAAAAAAAAGATTTTACTTATTTATTCCTGAGAGACAGAGAGGCAGAGGCAAATGTGGGACTCGATCGCAGGACCCTGGAATCATGATCTGAGCTGAAGGCAGACGGTTAATCGACTAAGCCACTCAGGCACCCTGATTTTGTATTTTTAAAGGATTTCTTTCTTTTTTTTTTTTTTTAAAGTTTCTTTATAAAAGGCCTAAAAATAGTTACTCTATGGCCTTTTGCAGATAATTTGACTATGCTTGCTTTAGAATTTTAACAAAAGGTAGACTTTTTATGTAGAACAACAATAGAGATGAGTACTATATATGTGTGAAAGGTAGTTTATGGATAGCTTTGGGGTGTTAGTCATAGTAAGAGAATGTAAAAAAAAAACATTTTAAGAAAGCATTTTCATTTCTTTGGACACTTAAAAAAAATTTTTTTTTTTTTAAAGTAGGCTCCGTGCTCACATTCTGCAGAGCACAGAGTTCAACAAAGGGCTTGATCCCACAACCATGAGATCATGACCTGAGCTGAAATCAAGAATTGGAGGCTTAGAGGTCCCTGGGTGACTCAGTTGGTTAAGCGGCTGCTGCCTTTGGCTCAGGTCTTGATCTCAGGGTCCTGGGATTGAGTCCGGAGTTGAGCTCTGCTCTCAGCAGGGAGTCTGCTTCTCCCTCTCCTTCCCCGCCTGGCCCATACTTGTGCACGTGCTCTCTCTCTCAAATCTTTAAAAAAACAGTTGTGGGCTTAACCAACTGAGCCACCCAGATGGCCCTATTCATATGTATTTTAAATGGATGGTAAGATGTACCATTGATGGTAGCAGTAATGTCTAGTGAATAAAGGCCTTTGTTCAGTAAATGAAATACTCAGTGTGCTGTTCCAAAACTGCATAGCTGAGAATAAATACTCTCATTTTATTTAGTAATCTAAACTTCAGCATGTTTTTAGTCTTTTTTTTTTTTTTTTTTTAAAGATTTTCTTTATTTGACAGAGAGACAGCAAGAGAGGGAACACAAGCAGGGGGAGTGGGAGAGTGAGACACAGGCTTCCTGCTGAGCAGGGAGCCGGATGTGGGGCTCGATCCTAGGACCCTGGGACCGTGACCTGAGCTGAAGGTAGATGCTTAATGACTGAGCCACCCAAGCAGCCAGCACATTTTAGTCCTGAACTTATTTCTTTTCCTTAGGTACACCCAAATCAGAAAATTGTAGTAAAAAGCTAG
The DNA here is from genome assembly GCF_002288905.1 of Enhydra lutris kenyoni. Taxonomy (NCBI): domain Eukaryota; kingdom Metazoa; phylum Chordata; class Mammalia; order Carnivora; family Mustelidae; genus Enhydra; species Enhydra lutris. Next base: position 4,986,153 of record NW_019154142.1, on the reverse strand, counting down.
AAATAAAGTCCCTTTCTCTCTGCTTATTCCTATCTAGTTCATTAAGTATTCATTACTTTTTTTAAAGTTCAGATTCTTAAAGTGCTTATATTAATGCATTAATTAGAGGTTTTTTTGGTTTTACAGGAATTCTTTTCAAAGAAGTCAGATTGCTCTTTATTTATGTTTGGCTCCCATAATAAGAAGCGGCCAAATAATCTAGTAATAGGTAAATACCATTTACTTATTTTTTTCTTTTTTAAGATTTTTATTTATTTATTTGAGTGAGGGAGTGAGCAAGAAGGAGGGAGGGAGAGAGAGAGTGAGAAGGAGGAGGAGCAAAGGGAGGGGCAAAGGGAGAGGGAGAAGTAGACTCCCCACCCAGCGGGGACCCTGATCCTAGGCCTCCAGGATCATGACCCGAGCACAAGGCAGATGCTTAACCATCTGAGCCACCCAGGCGCCCCAGTCAGTTACTGTCTAATATTGTTATTTACAGAGTCAGTTTTGTGACTCAGGTTAATTGATGGTGTTGAGGATTCAGGAGTATCAAGTAAGCTCTAAGCTAGTTTTTTAAAAAATTTTCCTTGTGATTTTGAATAAACCTTTTTATCTACCAGATTGAAGGTAAACAATAGGCATGTAAATATCACTTTACCTAAAGTTGCAGATATTTTCCTAATGTAAAATTCATGTACCTTAAATCAGTGTTAGAGAAGAAAAACACAAAGTAGCATACCTACCACATAAGTGAACCCTTCCCTGGTAAGTATTGCACTTGGTCTAGCATGGTCACTGGTGTAGGCAAGTCCTTTTCCTTCTGTGAGCCTTTATTTCCTCTTATATAAAATAAGGGAGTTTGGCTAAATTTCCAAGATTCTTCCAGGGCCAGGATTGCAACAATCTGTTCCAGGTAGAGTTGAAAGTTTAAGAAAGAGGGGACATGTTTGGTGGGGTATGAGAGGAAAAAAGAGGCAGAGACTAACACTTTGAACGTGCAGATTAAGTGGGTACATACAAGATGGCTGTTTGGGAAAAATAAATACTTAAAAGAAAATGTATTTTCCTTCTAGGTCGTATGTATGACTATCATGTGCTGGATATGATTGAATTGGGTATCGAGAAATTTGTCTCTCTGAAAGATATTAAGGTAAGATACTAAGCATAAAGATAAAAGGTATTTTGGGGGTGCCTGGGTGGCTCAGTGGGTTAAGCCTCTGTCTTTGGCTCAGGTCATGATCCCAGAGTCCTGGGTTCGAGCCCCACATCGGGCTCTCTGCTCGGCGGGGATCCTACTTCCCTTTCTCTGTCTGCCTGCCTCTCTGTCTACTTGTGATCTCTGTCTGTCAAATAAATAAAATCTTCAAAAAAAGAAAAAAAAAGGCATTTTGTAATATTGCTCTTGGGCAATAGTGACATCTTGTGGTGAAGAGTACTGTTACAGTTTTGTAGTTTAAAGAGAAAGAACTTTATTTTTATCCTGGTGTTCTCTGAGATAAAAGCAAATTTTACTTTACTTTAAAAAGAAGTTGTACCACATATAACACAAAGGTGGATCTTCTGGCAGTTAGACTACAGAGTGATTATTAACTCTTGTCTGGGCCCATAGTTTAAATGCTATCCTCTCCCTCTGAATTGTCATAGCACCTATTTTATGGAACCTCAGAAATACCAAGAGTTTGCTTTCTTTCTTTCTTTCTTTTTAAAGATTTTATTTATTTGAGAGAGAGGGTGAGTGAGAGAGAGCACAAGTGGGGATTGGGGGAGAGGCAGAGGGAGAAGCAGGCTCCCCGCTGAGCAAGGAGCCCAATGTGGGGCTTGATCCCAGGACCCTGGGATCATGACCTGATCGGAAGGCAGATTTTTTTTTTTTTTTTTTTAATTTATTTGACAGACAGATCACAAGTAGGCAGAGAGAGAGAGGAGGAGGAGGCAGGCTCCCTGCTGAGCAGAAAGCCTGAATGCGGGACTCAATCCCAGGACCCTGGGATCATGACCTGGGCCGAAGGCAGAGGCTTTAACCACTGGCGCCCCGGAAGGCAGATTTTTAACTGACTGAGCCACCCAGGCACCTCAGTATCAGAGTTTTCAAAGTGAACCCCGTTCTAAACCTAGGATGCTCTAGGTGACCCTACAGCGTTTAGGCTGCTGGCCACCAAAATGCTGGTTCAGCCCTTCCCTTCAGGACTTTCATCTTTGTGTCTCCTTTGTTTGAATGGGATTCTAAAATAGGAAGGCAAGAAAACTGTCCTAATTCAGTTCTTGTGTCCAGATTGGGCTTCTTCTCCTTCAGAATTCTGTTTCTGGCTTAATCTGTTCCATCAAATATTCCATCAAATAGTTATTTTATTTAGACTTCATGGCTACCCTGTGTAATCCTGAAATTACTTTCTCTGTTGTGTAGAGTTGGAGAGCAAGATCCAGAGGGACTTTATTGGTGATCTGGAGTCATACATATAGTAAATAGTATAATCAAACATTGAAAGAATCATATTGAAGTTTGTAATGGACAGTTACATAATTGTTCTTAGTTTATGGGTCTTTGAGAGTCACCAGTGGTATAGTTGAAAGAATTGTAAAATATATGACGTGCCTTCCAAGTTTTGTGTGGGTTTGAAAAAGGCTCTTACCAGATCCGGACTTAGCTACAGTAGCTTCCCTGGGTACTGGGTACAAGGTAGAACAGTGGCCCGAGACTGGATTTCGAGGCAGAACATTTGGCTTGCGGCTTGTGTTGGCCATTTAGATGGCTTGTAATGGGACAAGTCTTGACCTTCACTTACAGTCAAGTATTAAACAGATATAACAATATCGGGGGCACCTGGATGGCTTATTCAGTCAGTGTTTGACTCTTGATTTCTGCTCAGGTCATGATCCGAGGATTGTGAGATCAAGCCTTGTTGGCTTCTGTGCTCAGCAGGGAGTTAGCTTGAGATCCTTTCCCTCTGCCTCTCACCCTGCTCTTACTCTCTCCCTCTCTAAAATACATACATAAATCTTTAAAAAATTAAATAGGTATAACAGTATCAAATGAGGTAATATGTGAAAGTGCTAATCAGTGAAGATAGTATTTTGGAGGGTGTTTGGGGAAGTGTATAAACTGTGGTGCTTTATTATGGTGGAAGCGATCATTTTATTTCAGTTTGTCTTTGCAACGCATGAACCTTTGGAGATGAGCAGCATATCCCCATCTCACCTTTATCACTGCTGCTGCTTGGTCACCTCTTAGTGGGTGTGCGCACTGGCTGATGCGAGCATGCCAACTCCTTCACTCTTTGCATTTTACTTTCTAAGCAAAGAAATTCTTCTGTTACTGTGTAGCTTCTATACCAGACCAGAAAATTATTATTGTGAGATCGTTCCTAACAAGAACCATTTAAAAATTAAATACTCAATTTTCACTCATGGAGCATATCCATAACTGTAAAAGTCACTAATTGATGATGATGATCTGCTTACATTGGTAGTTCCTACATAGACTATTTTTTTTAAGTTTTTAAAAAAAATATTTATTTGAGAGACAGAACATGAACAGGGGAGAGGGGAAGAGGGAGAGGGAGAAGCAGGCTCTCTGCTGATCAGGGAGCTGGATTCAGAGCTCAGTCCCAGGACCCCAGGATCGTAACCTGAGCCGAAGGCAGACACTCATCTGAGATTGAGCCCCCTAGGTGCCCACCTATACCGGGACTATTAGCCAGACCTTCACTTTTACCTCATTATTCCATTATAACCTTCTATTTTTAGTTTGTTTTGGAATTGCATGTTTTTTATACTTTTCATATTTATTTCATTTTTATGTCTACCTTTTTATTTTTAAGATCTTTTCAACAGTATTTCTTTTTTTACTTGCCTTATCCTTCTGTTTACTCTCAAGCAACAGGTGATTCGATTCTACCAGGAAATTGAGTGACTGTTCTAGGACTCTATTTTCTAAGATGTGGCCAAACTTCTAGGGATGGTTATTTTACATAACATAAGCCTTAATGAATGAGATGATAAAATTTAAGGCTAGTTGGTTTTATTTTAGATAGGGTAAGATACATTCCAGGTGCCAGGGGATATTTTATTTGGGAATTTTATGTGTGATTTATAAGAATTACTTCCCTTTTTTCACTTTGTTTAAAAAAAAACAAAACTTAATTCAGGGGCCCCTGGCTGGCACAGTAGGTTAAGCGTCCAACCCTTGGTTTCAGTTCAGGTCATGATCTCTGATGGTCCTAAGATGGAGCCCCGCATGGGGCTCCGTACTCAGTGAAGAGTTTGCTAAAGCTTTTCCCTCCCTCTGCCCCTCCCTGGGGTCGTGCTCTTCCTCTCTCTCTCTCAAATAAATATGTCTTTTTTTTTTTTTAAAGATTTTATTTATTTGTCAGAGAGAGAGGGAGAGAGAGCGAGTGCAGGCAGACAGAATGGCAGGCAGAGGCAGAGGGAGAAGCAGGCTCCCCGCTGAGCAAGGACCCCGATGTGGGACTCGATCCCAGGACGCTGGGATCATGACCTGAGCCAAAGGCAGCTGCTTAACCAACTGAGCCACCCAGGTGTCCCTCAAATAAATGTCTTAAGAAAAGTAATAATTCAGAAGATTAGTTCAAGGATGTCACATAATTATGATGTTTTTAGTATATTATAATCATAGTACTTATATAATGTTTTGAATTTTTATGCATTTCACACTATTCAAATAAAGCTCATGTGTTATAGTTTCTTCTTGCTCTGGGTTTTCACATTGTGAAAACTATCAGCAATCTAAATGTTAAGTACTGTTTCATATAACTTTGTGAGACAGAGAGAGAGCACAAGCAGGGGCAAGGGGCAGAGGGAGAGGGAGAAGCAGGCTCTCCATGAGCAGGGAGCCCGATGGGGGGCTCAGTCCTAGGACCCTGGGATCATGACCCAAATGGAAGGTAGATGCTTAACCAACTGAGCCACCCAGGTGCCCCCTCATTCAGTTACATTTTTATGATGTGTATACTGGGTCATGACTTATCATGATATTTTTTATTACTATGCATTGTGGTCAGGATGTCACATCACTTTCTCCTACCTTCTGTATACTTAAACGACCCCATAGACATAGAGGTCAGCACAGACAGAAGGTGGAAGAGTCATTGGGTCTGGTAGGTTTGTTCAGGCCCTCGATCACACAGACAGATCTTAGGCACACCTCCTAAGGATAGACAGTTAAGATTCAGAGTTTGGAAACAGAGTGTCAACAAAAGTGGTCATGGTGAACAGGGAAGCAACAGGTGACCTCTGGTCCTGGGGCAGAGGATGTTTGTTTTCTTGTCTGTTTGTTTGTTTGTTTATTTCTAGATTTGTACAGTTCTTGACTGGAACCAGAGTGGTGGTGCTAGAATAAATGGAAAGCTCAGACTTAACACCTGTTTGCCTTCAGAAATTAATCATTCAGTTAAAGAATTTTTTCTTAATTAGATTTTTTTCTTCTTTTATTCTGGTGGCTTTTTTTTTTTTTTTTAAGATTTTATTTATTTATTTGACAGAGATCACAAACAAGCAGAGAGGCAGGCAGAGAGAGAGAGGGGGAAGCAGGCTCCCCACTGAGCAGAGAGCCCAATGCAGGGCTCGATCCCAGGACCCTGAGATCATGACCTGAGTGGAAGGCAGAGGCTTAACCCACTGAGCCACCCAGGTGCCCTATTCTGGTGGCTTTTAAAGGTTCTTATTATTCATATCATGTTCTTCTTTGTATTAAAAAAAAATCCAAAAGTGGACAAAATACTTTTATAGTAAGAGCTCCAATCATTCTGGTGAGGTTTCCTCATACTTTCTGTAGCTTGTATGAAATTCTGTTTCTTCCCATTTGAATGTTTAGTTGGTAGTTTAGATTAGTTTTCATTTAAAATACTGTTTATTAAAGTTTTTTAAAATTTATTTGAGAAAGCAAGTGAGAGAGAGAGAGCACATACACACATGCACCAAGAGGGGGGCAAAAGGAGAGGACCCCAGGATCCTGACTGAAGGCATCACTGAAGAGACTGAGCTGTCCAGGCACCCCTAAAAATACTGTTTTTTATGTGGTACAGTAGGAAAGGCACAGTGGTAGTAAATAATTCAAAGAAATTAACTTTGTTTAGACTCTGAGATGCTGTTGATTAAAGGGCTATGTATGTTTTGCAGCAATTTTAGCTTTTTTTTTTATTCTTTGACTAGAATAATGTTAAAAAGTAGCTTGCATCATTCTTTGACTGCTTATTAATTTGAAAATGTGAGGGAATGAAGCAAAAAACTATAGTTTAAAAGTTGCAACTGGGGGCGCCTGGGTGGCTCAGTGGGTTAGGCCTCTGCCTTCAGCTCAGGTCATGATCTCAGGGTCCTGGGATTGAGCCCTGCATCGGGCTCTCTGCTCTGCAGGGAGCCTGCTTCCTCCTCTCTCTCTCTCTGCTTGCCTCTCTGCCTACTTGTGATTTCTCTCTGTCAAAAAAATAAATAAAATCTTTAAAAAAATAAAAAAAAAAGTTGCAACTGTAGTTTTTAGTTTTTAGGGTTTTTTTTAAAGATTTTATTTATTTATTTAACAGAGATCACAAGTAGGCAGAGAGGCAGGCAGAGAGAGAGAGGGAGGGGGAAGCAGGTTTCCTCCTGAGCAGAGAGCCTGATGCAGGGCTCGATCCCAGGACCCTAAGATTATGACCTGAGCCGAAGGCAAAGGCTTAACCCACTGAGCCACCCAGGCACCCCATAGATTTTTTTAAAAATATATTTTATTTATGAGAAAGACACAGGGATCATGAGTAGGGGGGGAGGGGTAGAGGGAGAAGCAGACTCCCCACTGAGCAGGGAGCCTGATGTGGGGCTCCATCCCAGCCCCCTGGGATTGTGACCTGAGTTAAAGGCAGATGCTTAACCGACTGAGCCACCCAGGTACCCCACGTCTTTAGATTTTACCAGTATCAGAGTTTTGGGACAGTCAAAATATGAAAACTAATCTATGTAAGTATTGACTGCTGTAAAATCAGCTTATAAACAGTTGAGAATTGATAATTATATCATTATAATTTTTTTTTCCATTTCATAGAATAGTAAATGTCCTGAGGGAACAAAACCCATGTTAATATTTGCTGGTGATGATTTTGATGTAACAGAAGACTACAGAAGGCTAAAAAGTCTTCTTATTGGTAAGCATTTTAATACTTACTATCCTCAGGGTAGCTGAGGTGGGCAATCTAGGACGTCATTGGTGACACTTGGCCACTTCACTGTAGGTACACAGCTTTTTCTTTTTGATCTTTCTTTTTTCCGTCCTTTTCATTTTTTTATTCCCCACTAGCAGGGGAGAGGTTAAGGATGCTCTATTGCATAAATCATTATAATTTTTTGATGCTATAGTAACTTCTGTATCAGCCTATTTATAAAGTATTTTATAAATTATAAAAGGCTTATACCCATTTCCTGTCATTATGGCATCATTAAATTTAGAAAATTGAAAAGTTTAATTTTCAAGGTTGTTACACCTTGGGGCGCCTGGGTGGCTCAGTGGGTTAAGCCTCTGCCTTCGGCTTGGGTCATGATCTCAGGGTCCTGGGATCAAGCCCTGCATCAGGCTCTCTGCTCAGCAGGGAGCCTGCTTCCCCCTCTCTGCCTGCTGCTCTGCCTACTTGTGATCTCTCTCTCTCTGTCAAATAAATAAAATCTTTAAAAAAAAAGTGTTTACACCTCATCCACTTTGAACTCAAAAACCTCTATTAATTTTTCTTAGGCTGGTATGCAAGGCTTTTTACACTATAACCCCTTATAATTTGGCTTATTTGTTTTTTATCTCTTCCAATTTTCCTCCTTTTTCCATTAAAAAAGTGGTTTATTGAAAATATATTGTGCACATTCCTATTGTCTTTTCTGATTTCATTCTTATTTACCTAGTTTCTTTCGTTCTTGCAAATTTCAGATCAAGTTTCTTTCTGAGGAAACCTTTAGTGACTTCCCAGCTCCTTTGATCTCATTTTCATTGTCATCCTAAAGTGCCAGGCATGTACTAGGTACTTCATATGTATTTATTCTCAGGACCTTGTAAAGTTGTCTTACAAATGACTCATTCTTAGTGAAGTATATCAGTTCCTAATGATTTATGTAATGACTACTTCTTTTCCTGTGTGTTCAAGAGTTACCTTCTTAAAACTCAGTGTACAGTTATTGTCATTATCTGGGATTGACATTAAATTTACCTATTTTAAATCACTTTCTCGGGGCACCTGGGTGGCTCAATGGGTTAAAGCCTCTGCCTTCGGCTCAGGTCATGATCCCAGGGTCCTGGGATCGAGCCCCGCATCGGGCTCTCTGCTCAGCAGGGAGGCTGCCTCCTTCTTTCTCTCTCTGCCTGCCTCTGTCTACTTGTGATCTCTGTCTGTCAAATAAATAAGTAAAATCTTAAAAAAAAAAAAAAAAGGAAAAAAAAATTTTTCTTTTAAATAATAAATCACTTCCCCCACCCCTTTTTTTTAAAGATTTTATTTATTTACTTGATAGACAGAGATCATAAGTAGGCAGAGAGGCAGGCAGAGAGAGAGGAAGGGAAGCAGGCCCCCCGCCGAGCAGAGAGCCCGATGCAGGCCTCCACCCCAGGACTCAGGTCATGATCTCAGGTCCCTGGGATCGAGCCCCACATTGGGCTCTCTGCTCGGTGGGGGGCGGGAAGCAGGCTCCCCGCTGAGCAGAGAGCCCGATGTGGGGCTCAATCCCATGACACTGAGACCATGACCTGAGCCGAAGGCAGAGGCCCCAACCTACTGAGCCACCCAGCACCCCTTTCTTCCCTTTTCTGAAAAGCTGGCATTATTGTTCTAATTTCTTTAAAAAAATTTTTTTTTTTTTTTAAAGATCTCATTTAGTTATTTGACGGACAGAGATCACAAGTAGACAGAGAGGCAGGCAGAGAGAGAGAGGAAGGGAAGCAGGTACCCCGCCGAGCAGAGAGCCCGATGTGGGGCTCGATCCCAGGACCCTGAGACCATGACCTGAGCCGAAGGCAGCGGCTTAACCCACTGAGCCACCCAGGCGCCCCTCTTTTTAAAATTTTTTTTAAGATTTTATTTATTAGAGAGAGCATGAGATGGGGGAGGGTTAGAGGGGGAAGCAGACTCCCCACTGAGTAGGGAGCCAGTGCAGGGCTACGTAACCAACTGAGCCACTCAGGTGACCCTTCCTGCACCATTCTTTTTTTTTTTAATTTTTTTTTTTTTAAGATTTTATTTATTTATTTGACAGAGAGAGATCACAAGTAGACAGAGAGGCAGGCAGAGAGAGAGAGAGAGAGAGGGAAGCAAGCTCCCTGCTGAGCAGAGAGCCTGATGCGGGACTCAATCCCAGGACCCCAAGATCATGACCTGAGCCAAAGGCAGCGGCTTAACCCACTGAGCCACCCAGGCGCCCTTCCTGCACCATTCTTAACAAGCTTTGCTTTAGTTTTTTAGTTGCCCTTCTTTTGGATTTTTTTTTTTTAATTTTTAATTAATTAATTAATTTATTTTTTAAAAGATTTTATTTATTTATTTGTCAGAGAGAGAGAGAGCGAGCGAGCACAGGCAGACAGAGGCAGAGGGAGAAGCAGGCTCCCCACAGAACAAGGAGCCCGATGCGGGACTCGATCCCAGGACGCTGGGATCATGACCTGAGCTGAAGGCAGCTGCTTAACCAACTGAGCCACCCAGGCGTCCCTCTTTTGGATTTTTATATACTTTGCCCTAGATCACTTTTGGAAGTTGATGGAGTATATGTTATAAGTAAATAAATAGTAAATAAGAGATACATATATTATATATTAAGATATATTTTATTTATAATTATTATATATTAGTATTATATAATTATATATAATTATATTAGATATAATAATATAAATAATAATTTATTCAAATCTGAGCCAGTGGAGTGCCTGGGTGGCTCAGTGAGTTAAGCGCCTGACTCTCGGTTTAAGCTCGGGTCATGATCTCAGAGTCTTGGTATTGAGCCCTGTGTTGGGCTCTGTGCTCAGCTGGGTGTCTGCCTGAGGATTTTGTCTCTCCCTCTGCTCCTCCGACTTGTGTTCTTTCTCTCTCTAAAATAAATAACTCTTAAAAAACAAAACAAAAATAAATCTGAGCCAACTGAAAAACATTTGTGGGCAGACACATTGCTTTCATTTTTCCTTGTGATTATTCGTGATTATTTATGGGCTTATTGTTGGGATTGCAATTTCCAAAACTTTTCATTTCTCTTTTTAGTAATGGCTATTTTGGGAGCACTTGGCTGGGTTATTTGCAGTAGAGCATCAGACTCTTGATCTCAGGGTCATGAGTTCAAGCCCCATGTTGAATGTAGGAATTACTTTTTAAAAAATGACTATTTTTTAGGGGCGCCTGTGTGGCTTAGTCAGTTAAGTGGCTGCCTTCAGCTCTAGTTGTGATCCTGGGGTCCTGGGATCGAGCCCCGTGTCAGGCTTCCTGCTCAGTGGGGAGCCTGCTTCTCCTTCTCCCTCTGCTTGCCTCTCTGCCTACTTGTACTCTCTCTCTGTCAAATATATAAATAAAATCTTTTTTAAAAATGGCTATTTTTTAAAGAATTAAGTACCGCTGTTACCTGTTCAGTTCTTACTAGAGCTCTTGAGTTTAGTGATATTCCATTTTACAGGTGAAATGGAAGCTTAGAGAAGTTAAGAGCTATTAAGTAGGTGAGCCAAAATGAAACCAAAGGCTGAGCTTTTACGCATCTGCCATCCATCAGGGCCATGCTGAACAATTGACTTGTTGCAGTCTTTGCTATGGGTTCTTACCTGAATTTTTCATGAATTAAAAAAAAAAAGAAATTCAGGGGCACTTGGGTAGCTCAGTGGGTTAAGCCTCTGCCTTCGGCTCAGGTCATGATCCCAGAGTCCTGGGATTGAGCCCCACATCAGGTTCTTTGCTCCACGGGGAGCCTGCTTCCTCCTCTCTCTCTGCCTGCCTTTCTGCCTACTTGTGAGCTTTGTCTGTCAAATAAATAAATAAAATCTTTAAAAATTTCATGAAAGACAATGACTAACATTTTCCTTCTTTCAATATTACACACCCCAAAATTTCAAGGGTGGTTTTTAGCCAAGATTTCTTGTTCTTGTACTCCATTGGCCCAGGTTTTCTACCTTTTTTTGGTTCTTCTGTATAATTATTAATCATCAGTATATATTTATTGAAACAGAGAAGGCTTTCATTTGGTTTTAAGTGTTTTGTTTTTTTTTTTTAAAGTGGTTTTCATAAAGCTTTATTATTTCATGCTTCCACTAGATGGCAGGAATAACCACATAATGCAGTGGTGAGGGGAAGGGAGTGAAAACCAAAAAGGAATCTCAGGAAGAAAGGTGGAGGAATGAAGTGAGATTATCAGGCCCCAAGGGAAGTTGAGTTTTTAACATAAATATAAAGTAAGACCAGCTGCACACTCCTTGGTGTATGTTTTGTGTTCATATGAAATAAAGTAGAACAGTAGGGAAAGAGAATTTTATCAAGGGCTGCTTCCTTTTAGGAAGGGTTTTTTTTGTTTTTTTTTTTGTTTGTTTGTTTTGTTTTGTTTTTGTTTTTCTTGGTAATTGGCCAGAAAGAAAAGTTAACATAATAACTTCTGTGTTTTTATGCCAGGTACCCATTTTGTTCATTCTGAATTTTGCTTCTTTTTTGCTTTCTTTCCTTTTTTTTTTTTTTTTTTTTTAAGATTTTTTTTTTGTTTTGTTTATTTATTTGTCAGAGAGAGAGAGAGAGAGCAAGCACAGGCAGACAGAGTGGCAGGCAGAGGCAGAGGGAGAAGCAGGCTCCCCGCCGAGCAAGGAGCCCGATGCGGGACTCGATCCCAGGACGCTGGGACCACGACCTGAGCCGAAGGCAGCCGCTCAACCAACTGAGCCACCCAGGCGTCCCTAGATTTGAGTTATTCTTAGTGGCCTTGCTTTTCTTTATAGAAAATCAGTAAAGATCTATTTTTAGATTTAATGTATCCTAATTTTTATGGTTCCTTTTTAATATTACTATTTCTTACATACAAAGATGATAGTAAATCAAGTAATAAGTTAGTTTTATTAAATGTTCCTTTAAAGTCTGTCTTAAAATTTAACTCCTTAAATGGGTTACTTTTTCTTACTCTTTCTCTTTATCAGCCATCATTTAAATTTTTTTAACCTTTTTCATTTCCTAATTCTTAACTCCACTTGAAAAATATATATTGATGAAGACAACTGCCATTGTTTAGGTCCGGTAATCTGCAGCCTTACAAAGGCAATCATATTAGTTTATTTGGACTGGTATAAAAAATAGCATACACTGGGTGGCTTAAAAACAGAACTTTATTTTCTCCCAGTTGTGGCTGAAAGTCCAAGATCAGAATTTCTGATGAGGACTCTTACTGCCTTTTGCCAAGTGCTCACCTGGCTTTTCCTTCATGTCTGTGCGTGGGAGGAAGGGAAGAATGGAGGGTGTCAGCTTTGTATAGTCTCTTAAGGACACTATCCTGTGGGACCAGAACCCCAACCTTACGACCTGCCTCATTGAGCCTTAATTTCTTCCTTAGAGACCCAAATACAGCTTCATTAGGGGTTAGGACTTTAACATCTGAATTTGGCAGGGATTGGGGGGTAGAAGGGGAAAACATTCAGTTTATTATGGTAATAGTACGAGTTCAGTTAATTCATTTGTCCAGAGTAAAGAGCTAGTAAGTGGTAGAATCAGGATCTGATCTGTTCTCTTAACTCCAGGTCCCTTGATCTTTCCCATCAACACCCTGGTCAGCCTTCTATGCCCTTTCTCAGTATATTTATTCATGGACATAGCCATGTTTGAGGCCTTATTTTTACTTGGAATTGATCCATTGAATAAAGGTCCAAGCTGAGGCTTTCCTTCTGACCATAACCAATTTAACTTCTACCTCATATACCCCCTTATATTTAACCAGGCTTTTCATCTATATCCTTACTCCTTAATGTCTCTCTTTATCTCAGCCATCATTCTTGCCCATTTTAGGGTCAGTCTTTTTGGTAGTGTGAGTTTCGACACATTTTAATTCATTGCCCCTTTGATGTTTCAGACTCCTCTTATACCTTCATTGCTCCATTCCTGGTATCAGTTGTTTCTCTAAGGAGCCCTGAACTTTTTTAAATTGAGAAATTATTTTAGAAATTATAGTCTGGGTGCTAGGAATTGTTTCATGGTTGGCCATTGTTTGTAGGCTTTTTTAGTGAACAAAACTTTGAAATTTGTTCAGATAAAATGTATCCTGAGTTCATACTGAAACTTCTAATTCACATTTAGGACATTAGGATCTTAACTTCATTGACTTCACATATGAATCTTCTTTCATCCATGACAAAAATACGGGTTCTCCATAATCCAAACAATTATGTGTTTATTTTATACTGTACTAACCATACAGTAGTCTCAGAATAAAATACCAGTGTTACTACTGATAATATGAATATTGAGTGCATTGAAAGTTTTGTGGTTTTGTCTATAAAATATACCCTGTTGAGAATATGGTCGGGGAACCTGGGTGGCTCAGTAGGTTAAACCTTTGATTGTTGATTTTGATTTTGACTTGGGTCATGGTCTTGGGGTCATGAACTTGAGCTCTGCGTTGAGTACGGAGCCTGCTTTGGATTCTCTCTTTGCCTCCCCTCCCTGCCCCCACTCTTGCTCTTGCTATCCCTTAAAAAAAGAAAAGAAAAAGAATATGTGGTCAACTCACTCTGTGTGTGTGTGTGTGTGTTTTATGATAGATTTGTTTGTTTATTTATTTATTTATAGACCACAAGCATGGGGCGGGGGAGAGGGAGAGAGGATCTCAAGCAGACTTCACTAGTGTGGAGTCCAGCTTGGGGCTCCCAGGACCCTGAGATCATGACCTGAACAGAAATTAAGAGTCAAATGCTAAACTGACTGAGCCACCTAGGTGCCCCCAAATCACTGTGTTTTGAAGTCACTTAAAATAGTTCTTTTCTGTATGATAATGCTCAGTACACAGGTTCATTTGATATTTATTTTTAGGGATTAAATTTTTTTCATTTTAAATTATATTTTAAACAACTTTTGAGATATAATTTACATGTAAGCAAGTCTCCATTTTTTTTTTTCAGGGGTTTTTAAAATTTCCTAAATTTTTTAAAATTAACATATAATATACTGTTTGTTTCCAGGGTACAGGTCTGTGGCAAGTCTACATACTTAAAGTTTTTAAAATTTGATGGATTTTGACATATATATACACCTGTGAAAACACCACTGCAGTCAAGTTATAGAACCTATTACACCCAAAAATTAGCCTGTGTCCCTTTGCAGTCTATCCTATTTCTGTATTTTAAGCAAACATTAGTTTGCTTTCTGTCATTATGGATTATTTGCATTTTGTAGAACTTTAGATAAATCATGCAGTATATGCTTCTTTTGGTTGCGTTAAGATCATCTCATGTGCCACCAGTGGTATGACTGCCACACTATGGGGAAAATAGCCTACTCGTGGATCTCAGTGGTTCTTTTCTGGTGTTAACAATTTATTATCTTTGCTTATATAATTGAGATTTCCGTTAGAATTTCTTTCGTGTTGGCCTCTACATAAAACAAAGGCTAATTTGATTTAATAGTCAAAGTTTAAACAGCTATTTGGGCTGTGTGTGTGTGTGTGTTTAAGATTTTATTTATCTGAGAGAATTCAGGGGGAGTAGTAGAGGGTGAAGGACAAACAGACTCTATGTTAGAGTGTGGAGCCCTATGCAGGACTTGATCCTACAACCCTAAGATCATGACCTGAGCTGAAACCAAGGGTCAGAACTTAACCAGCTAAGCCACCCAGGCACTCTTGAACAGCTGTTTTTATAGAAATTTGCCATCTTAAAAAAAAAAAACAAAACAACTTTATGAGAGAGAGAGAAAGTATGTGGGGGCAGGGGCAGAGGGAAAGCGAGAGAGAAAATTTTTTTTTAAGGTTTTATTTATTCATTTGACAGCACAAGCAGGGGGGAGTGGCAGGCAGAGGGAGAGGGAGAGGGAGAAGCAGACTCCTCGCTGAGCAAGGAGCCTGATGTGGGACTCCATCCCAGGACCTTAGGATCATGACCTGAGCCGAAGGCAAACACTCAACGAACTGAGCCACCCAGGTGTCCCTAGAGTGAGAATTTCAAAACTGAAAAACTGCATGGGTCAGTGAACTAAACACAGAAATAAAGTCATGAGCTTACATGGTAGAGGGGTGGTGGGTCTCTCAGACATTCTCAGGGATTGGTTTTTGTGCCACCTGTTTATCTGTTTAGGTATATATTGACTCAGTATAGAGCATTTTACAGTCTGGCTTTCTGTAACTGAATTTAAAAGCGTGTTAGTTTTTTTTGTTTTGTTTTGTTTTTTTTAAACAACCTTGAATTTGTTTTCAGATTTCTTCAGAGGCCCCACAGTAGCAAATATCCGCCTGGCTGGTTTAGAGTATGTTCTGCACTTCACTGCACTGAACGGGAAGATTTATTTTCGGAGCTATAAGTAAGTACATTTTGTAGGATATTTTTGAATCCAGGGTTAGCATTTTAGTGTGACCTTTGTAGAGCTCAAACTTAGAATTGGTGTTTGGTCAAAAGTTTGTTTGGAGAGTTTGCAAACTCGTAGTGGCACAGCAGGTCTGTGCTGTTCCTCACATCTGTCATTCCCCTGCTCTCTTCTGCCTCTGAAACCCTGCTTTTCCAGGGCCCCAGAGCATCTGATGCGACATTCCTCTGAGCTTAGAACACTAATTCAGTCTTGACCCTACTTTATGCGGTATCTTTTTTTTTTTCTTTTCTTTTTTTTTAAAGATCTGTTATTTATTTGAGAGAGAGTGTGGGCGTAAGGGGAGAGGAAGGAGAGAAAGTTCCAAGCAGATGCCTCACGGAGCCTGACTCAGGGCTTGATCCCATGAGCCATGAGATCACAACCTGATCCCAAACCAGGAATTGGACATTTAACTAACTGAGCCATCCAGGTGCCCCTTCCCCCACCCCCGCTTTTTTTTTAAGATTTTATTTAGAAAGAACAAGCAGGGGAAGTGGCAAGCAGATGGGAAGGGAGAAGCAGGCTCCTGCTGAACAAGGAGCCCCATGCAGGGCTCGATCCCAGGACCCTGGGATCATGACCTGGGCTGAAGGCAGTTGCTTAACCCATGAGCCACCCAGGTACCCCCCAGCTCCTTCTTTTTCATGACTGGGTTTATTTTTTTTAAATTTTTTTAAATTTTTTTTTAAAGATTTTATTTATTTATTTGTCAGAGAGAGAGGGAGAGAGAGCAAGTACAGGCAGACAGAATGGCAGGCAGAGGGAGAAGCAGGCTCCCCGATGAACAAGGAGCCCGATGCGGAACTCGATCCCAGGACGCTGGGATCATGACCCGAGCCGAAGGCAGCTGCTTAACCAACTGAGCCACCCAGGCGTCCCCATGACTGGGTTTAGAACACAAAGACACAAGTCTTAGGCCAGACAAAGCAAATCTCAAAACTCTGAATCTAAAAACTGGAGTCTGAAAGGAATGAGAAGATTCAGTGGCTAGATTCATTTTACTCTTTCTCCAGCCTAGACCTTCCAGTTCTATTCTTGACACAGTATAAATGTAAATCCTAACACTGATTTTGTTTTCATTAAAAAGCTTAATGATATGCTGCAATTGTCAAGCCTTTTGGGGTAATCATGAGATAATATATCCGTGTGTGTGTGTGTGTGTGTGTGTGTGTGTACATACATATATGTATTTTATTACATACATTCTTTTTTTTTTTTTTAAGATTTTATTTATTTATTTGACAGACAGAAATCACAGGTAGGCAGAGAGGTAGGCCGGGGGTGGGGGGAAGCAGGTTCCCTGCTGAGCAAAGAGCCTGATGCGGGGCTCGATCCCAGGACCCTGGGATCATGACCTGAGCCGAAGGCAGAGGCTTTAACCCACTGAGCCACCCAGGCGCCCCCATACATTCTTTTTTAAAATAAAGCATTGGCACTGGCTGATCAAGCCCACACTCTCCTGGAGAATATATTAGTTCCCACAAAGTGCCTGCCTTTGTACATAGGATTGAGACTAATGTCTGTTTTTGAGTTACGGCATGGCAGTGCAGCCTGGAGCCACTGACTGTTCAGTGTTGACAGTGACTTCTTTGTGTTAGCTGTATGTGCAACCATTTGTGGACTTCAGCATTTCATCCACAGTTTTACATTTTTTTTAATTAATTTTTTTTTTAAGATTTTATTTATTTATTTGACAGAGATCACAAGTAGGCAGAGAGGCAGGCAGAGAGAGAGAGAGGAGGAAGCAGGCTCCCTGCAGAGTAGAAAGCCCAACGTGGGGCTCGATCCCAGGACCCTGGGATCATGACCTGAGCCGAAGGCAGAGGCTTAACCCACTGAGCCACCCAGGCACCCCTAATTAATTATTTTTTTAAGGGGAGAGAGAGAGAGAGAGAGAGTGTGTATGTGCCCAGGTGCAGAGCGGGGGAGAGGCAGAGGGAGAGACAGAAAATCTCAAGTAGGCTCCCTGGTTAGTGCAGAGCCCAACATGGGCCCAGTCTCACAATTCTGAGATCGTGATCCATGTTGAAATCAAGAGTCAGACGCTTAACCAAGTCACCCAGGTGCCCTTACATTTTTTTTTTTCAGTGAACTCTACCAACAATGTCTGGCTCGAACCTATGACCCCGAAATCAAGAGTCTTGTGCTCTACTGGCTAAGCCAGCCAGGCCCCTCATTTTGTTCTTTTCTTCACGATGGAATACCTGGTTGACCAGCTCATGTTAATGAATGTCCAAATGAATTTAAATACTCACCTCTTCTCAATAATTCCCATCTTTGCCTCAACTGTATTGAATTAGAGATACTTCGTTCTTTTCACCATGATTGGTATCATCACTTCTGTTTATTTTCCTTTTGTTTAGATAGTAATAATAATAATAATAATAATAGGCAAAATGCAGTAAAATAACCACATGATCGATACTCATTTTTATTTTTATTTATTTTTATTTTATTTTTTTAAAGCAAGAGGGATTTTATAATCATTTCGAACTTGCTGAGATTGAAAGCCTTACATCTGTTTGAGTTTCCAAACTTAACTTTGGTGCTATGAAGAATATATAAAGTAGATGACTCCAATTTATAGAATTAGAAAGACAATCACTAACATAAGAAAAATATTTTTGAAAACTTACTGTGATCAGCCCACCTGGAGATATAAAGGAGCTAAAAATATAAAGAGCAACATCTTTGAGAATGAGAAATGAATGACAGTAATCTAAACTCTTTCATTGTAAACAGTGTCAAAGTATTCACTTGTATCAGAACTTTTATTTAGTGAAAAGAAAGATTAATTTGTAAAGAAAGAAATGCAGAGAAAATAAAATGGACAGAAAATTAGCAAATCAGACTTCAGAACATGGATAAATTAAGCAGTGTAATTACACATATCTACCCGTCTACTTACTTTAAGAAGAATTGCTGGAATCACATTAGGTTAGCATGGCATGTCCCACAATGAAAAAAAAAGTGTGAGCTTTTGAGAGCAGAGACCCTAGTGTAAATTTAATCCCAGTTGTTTTATACAGCCCCAGTAATACATGCTAGCTATTGATTTATAATAGAAAATGGACTGTGTGATTGAGAGCAAGCTGCTAGTGGAAAAAAACAAATCATCAAATGTAGATTAGCTTAGTCTGCAGAGGCTGTGCTGCCCTTGGGAGAGGAAGGAGGAATTGGTCTGAGGGTTGAGCATCACCTCTGAGCCCAGTAAGCTGGCTCTGGACCAGGCTTGGCTGCATGACCTAGGCAGGTCACTTCTTAGGGCCTCCGTTTTTCCTCTGCAAAAGGTAGTGAGTGATACCATTCATGTGATTCTGCAGTCCCTAAAAGATCAATAGTAATTCCTTTATAAAGGGGAGAGGGGTTGTGGATAGAGGTGGGAAGATGCTGGAGAAGTGTGTCTCACTTAGTGTGGTTCCTTAGGCACTCTTGCAAGCTACACTTAGGTGTCCTGCCCTCTTCTTTTACTTGGAACCAGCCCTTAAGCAGTTGGTAAAAAGTAGTAGTTACCATTGGTGCACATTTGTGAAGTTAATAAGGTTAATCTTAGAAAATGGCTTTGAATTTTTTGGTTGAAGGAAAGTGTAAACATGAAATTATATTAATATAACCTTTGATTTGACCTTTTGGGGGGAATAAATCATTGTTAATGACCTCTTCCCATGTATCATATAATAATTCCTCATATGTGAGTGACCATTTATATTCCTTGGAGAATTTTATTCACTATAAAGTCAAAGCCATGCATATAAAACAGGAAATTTTTAGTAACTGCCACATTTGCCTTTGCCATGACATTGGTTAGGTTCTATGGGGAGAAATATACAAAACAAGGAAGTATTAGCATACCTTAAAAAGCAAACAGCATTGTAGGCAAGGAGTTTAAGTAATGAAAAACAGAACATCAGCAGAAGAGAGGGATAGGGAAGGGAGAAAAATAGGGAAATTACAACTTGAACAAGAGTGGAAATGGCAGTCTTCCTCCAGGAATAGGCAAATAATGTTTTATTTTTATTGATTGATTGATTTTATTTATTAGCTCATGCACAAGCAGGAGGAGTGGCAGGCAAAGAGAGAGGGAGAGGCAGGCTCCCCAGCGAGCAGAGAACCCAGTGTGGGGCTCGATCCCGGGACCACAGGATCATGACCTGAGCTGAAGGCAGAAGCTTAACGGACTGAGCTACCCAGGCACCCTGCAAATATTGTTTTAAAATATATGGAAATTACCCATCAACATAGCTAATAGCCTGAGCCCATTTAAGAAGGAAAGAGTTGGGATGTCTTTTCATCCCTGCATCCTGATGTACCATAGAGCCTTGCAGAATTGAATGTCTCTTTTGATTTAGAGCTTACAGGGAGACAAAACAAAACAAAACAAAACAAAGCTTGAGGTTAGGATCTGAGATGGAGATTGATAGGCGTATGATGTAACAGTTCTGGGTGTAGGCTGGAGACATGATGGCCTGGAAATGAAATGTCTATCTTAAAAAAAAATTGCGGTGTTGGGACGCCTGGGTGGCTCAGTTGGTTAAGCGGCTGCCTTCGGCTCAGGTCATGGTCCCAGCATCCTGGGATCGAGTCCCGCATCGGGCTCCTTGCTCAGCGGGAGCCTGCTTCTCCATCTGCCTCTGCCTGCCACTCTGTCTGCCTGTGCTCACTCTGACAAATAAATAAAATCTTTAAAAAAAAAAAAAAAAATTGCGGTGTATATGGTGGGATGGGGGTGAAGGAAATGGTTTTAATTTTCTTTTTATTTATTTATTTATTTATTTAGAAAAGATTTTACTTATTTATTTGACAGAGATCACAAGTAGGCAGAGAAGCAGGCAGGGGACGGGGCAGGGTAAGCAGGCTCCCTGTTGAGTAGAGAGCCTGGTGCGATGCTGGATGCCAGGACCCTGAGATCATGACTTGAGCTGAAGGAAGAGGCTTAACCAACTGAGCCACCCAGGTGCCCCTTAATTTTGTTTTTAATGAGTCAATGTCAGTCTCTCATTTTTGCTTAGTGTGATCACAAAAACCATTTGTAAGTTATTTTTTTGTTTTTTTAAAAGATTTTATTTATTTATTTGACAGAGATCACAAGCAGGCAGAGAAGCAGGTAGAGAGAGAGAGAGAGGGAAGCAGGCTCCCTGCTGAACAGAGAGTCCGATGCAGGGCTCGATCCCAGGACCCTGAGATCATGACCCGAGCTGAAGGCAGAGGTTTTAACCCACTGAGCCACCCAGGCGCCCCTATAAGTTCTTTATTAATACATTCCCTCTGAGGAAAAGTAAACAGATGTTTTTTTAGATTTTTTTTTTTTTTTTTTTTGACAGACAGAGATCACAAGTAGGCAGAGAAGCAGACAGACAGAGAGAGGTGGAAGCAGGCTCCCTGCAGAGCACAGAGCCCGATGCGGGGCTCGATCCCAGGACACTAGGACCATGACCTGAGCTGAAGGCAGAGGCTTTAACCCACTGAGCCACCCAGGTGCCCCAACAGATGTTTTTTTAAAAAAGATTAATAATAATTTTAGATTCTAAACCAGGAAATCAAAGAAAAACTTAAACAATTCATGGAAACCAATGAGAATGAAGACACATTGGTCCCAAAACCTATGGGATACAGCAAATGTGGTCCTAAGGGGGAGATACGTAGCCATCCAAGCCTCACTCAGAAAAATTGAAAAATCCAGAATACGCCATATCTCTTTATACCATAAAGAACTGGAAAGTCAACAACAAATTAAGCCAACCCCACACACAAGAAGGGAAATAATCAAAATTAGAACAGAGATCAATGAGCTAGATACTAGAGATACAGTAGAACACATCAACGAAATTAGAAGCTGGTTTTTTGAAAGAATCAATAGGATCAATAAACCACTGGCCAAACTAATCCAAAAGAAATGAGAGAGGGCCCAAATTAATCGAATTATGAATGAAAGGGGAGAGATCATGACTAACACCTAGGAAATGGAAACAGTCATCAGAAATTATTATCAACAGTTATTTGCCAATAGGTTAAGCAACCTAGAAGAAATGGATGCATTCCTGGAAACCTATAAACTTCCAAAACTGAATCAGGAAGAAATTGACAACCTGAATAGACAATATCTAGTATTAAGATTGAAGCAGTGATCAAAAACTTCCGAAAAAACAGGAGCCCAGGATCTGATGAATTCCCTGGAGAGTTCTACCAACATTCAGAGAAGAAATAATACCTATTCTTCTGAAGCTGTTTAAAAAAATAGAAACAGAAGGGAAACTTCCAGACTCTTTCTATGAAGCCAGCATTACCCTGATTCCCAGACCAGGTAAAGACCCTATCAAAAAGGAAGAATTTCAGACCAATATCCTGATGAATATGGATAACAAGATCCTAGCTAATAGGATCCAACAGTACGTTAAAAAGATTATCCACCATGACCAGGTGGGATTTATCCCTGGGATGCAAGGGTGGTTCAACACTTGCAAATCAATTGATGTGATAGAATAAGTCAGTAAGAGAAGAGAGAAGAGCCATCTGGTCTTCTCAATTGATGCAGAAAAACCAGTGGACAAGTTACAGCATCCGTTCCTGATTAAAATGCTTCAAAGTATAGGGATAGAGGGAACATTCCTCAACTTCATAAAGTCTATGAAAAACCCACAGTGAGTATTATCCTCAATGGGGAAAAGCTGACAGCCTTCCCTTTGAGATCAGAACACGACAAGGATGTCCACTTTGGCCACTGTTGTTCAACATAGTACCGGAAGTCCTAGCAACAGCAGACAACAAAAAGAAATAAAAGGTACTCAGGTTGGCAAAGAAGAAGCCAAATTCTCTCTCTTCGAAGATGACATGATACTTTATATGGAAAACCCAAGAGACTCCACCCCCAAACTACTAGAACTCATACAGCAATTCAGTAATGTGGCAGGATACAAAATCAATGTACAGAAATCCATTGCTTTCTTATACACTAACAATGAAAATATACAAAGGGAAATTAGAGAATCGATTCTATCTACTGTAGCACCAAGAACCATAAGATACGTGAGAATAAATCTAACCAAAGAGGTAAAGGATCTGTACCTGAGGAACTACAGAACACTCATGAAAGAAATTGAAGAAGACGCAAAAACATGGAAAAGCATTCCATGCTCGTGGATCGGAAGAATAAACATTGTTAAAATGTCTATACTGCCTAGAGCCATCTATACTTTGAATACCATCCCGATCAAACCCTGAATTGCTAAGGAAATGTTGAAAAAGAAAAAACTGGGGGCATCATGTTGCCTGATTTCAAGCTTTACCACAAAGCTGTGATCACTAAGCATGGTACTGGCACAAAAATAGACACATAGACCAGTGGAACAGAATAGAGAGCCCAGATATGGACCCTCAACTCTATGGTCAAATAATGTTCGACAAAGTGGGAAAAATAACCAGTGGAAAAAAGACAGTCTCTTCAATAAATGGTGCTGGGAAAATTGGGCAGCTATGTATAGAAGAATGAAACTTGACCATTCTCTAACACCATAGCTTATAAAGATAAACTCGAAATGGTTAATAGACCTCAACGTGAGGCAGGAATCTATCAAACTCCTAGAGGAGAACATAGGCAGTAACCTCTTCAACATCGGCCACAGTAAGTTCTTTTAAGACATGTCCCCAAAGGCAAAGGAAACAAAAGCAACAGTGAACTTTTGGGACTTGATCAAGATCAAAAGCTTCTGGGGGTGCCTGGGTGACTCTTTGGGTTGGGCCTCTGCCCTTTGCTCAGGTCATGATCTTAGGGTCCTGGGATCAAGCCCCGCATCGGGCTCTCTGCTCAGCATGGAGCCCGCTTCCCCCTCTCTCTGCCTGCCTCTCTGCCTATTTGTGATCTCTCTCTGTGTGTCAAATAAATAAATAAAATCTTTAAAAAAAAAACCTTCTTCACAGCAAAGGAAACAGCAAAACAAAGAGGCAACCCACAGAATAGAAGATATTCGCAAATGACACTACAGACAAAGGGCTGATATCCAAGATCTATAAGAAACTCCTCAGACTCAAAACATACAAGGCAGATAATCATGTCAAAAAATGGGCAGAAGACATGAACATGTATGTCTCCAAAGAAGACATACAGATGGCTAACAGACACATGAAAAATAGCCATCAGGGAGATTCTAATCAAAACCACATTGAGGGGGTGCCTGGGTGGCTCAGAGGGTTGAGCCTCTGCCTTCAGCTCAGGTCATTGTCTCGGGGTCCTGGGATTAAGCCCCGCATGGGGCTCTCTGCTTAGTGGGGAGCCTGCTTCCCTCTCTCTCTGCCTGCTTGTGATCTCTCTCTCTGTGTCAAATAAATAAAATCTTAAAAAAAAAAAACACACATTGAGATACCACCTTACACCAGTTAGAATGAACAAAATTAACAAGGCAGTAAACAACAAGTGTTGGAGAGGATGTGGAGAAAAGGGAACCTTCTTACACTGTTAGTGGAAGTGCAAGTTGGTGCAGCCACTTTGGAAAACTGTGGAGATTCCTTAAGAAATTCAAAATAGAGTTACTCTATGACCCTGCAATTGCAGTACCATTTACCCCAAAGATATAGATGTAGTGAAAAGAAGGGCCATCTGTACCCCAGTGTCCACATAGCAACAATGGCCACAGTTGCCAAACTGGAGAGAGCCAAGATGCCCTTCAAGAGATGAATGGATAAAGAAGATGTGGTCCATATATACAATGGAATATTACACCTCCACCAGAAAGCATGAATACCCAACTTTTGTATCAACATGGACGGGATTGGAGGAGATTAGGCTGAGTGAAATAAGCAGAGAAAGTCAATTACCATATGGTTTCACTTGTGGAGCATAAGCAGTAACACGGAGGACATTGGGAGTTGGAGAGGAGAAGTGAGTTGGGGGAAACCGGGGAGATGAAGCATGGGAAACTGTGGACCCTGAGAAACAAACTGAGGGGAGGGGAGTGGTGGGATAGGTGAGCCTGGCAGTGGGTTTTAAAGAGGGCACGTATTGCATGGAACACTGGGTGTGGTACATAAACAATGAATCTTGGAACACTGAAAAAAAATTACAAAAAAATTCAAGGAAGTTTGGCAAAATTGTAAAAAAAAAACAAAACCAAAACTAAGAATGCTCAAAATGATGATAATTTTAGATTTTAGATTTCTCTGTTAAAAGTTTAATAAAATGAATTATAGGTCTGTCACCAGAAACCATACATAGAAAACTGAAAATTGGAGAAAATTTTCTTCTGTTTCTGTCAATTTGATCTGCCAATAAACCTGCCCGGTGAAGTAATTCAGGCAAGATCATTTACACAGGGGCACCTGGGTGGCTCATTCAGTTAAGCGTCTGGCCTTCAGTTCAGGTCATGATCTCTGAGTCTTGGGACTGAGTCCCATGTTGGGCTACCTGCTCAGTGGGGAGTCTGCTTCTCCCTCTTCCTCTGTCCTGCACCCCCACCCCCCACCCCAGCTTATGCTCTCTCGCTCGCTCTCAGATAAATAAAATCTTTAAAAAAGATCATCTGCACAGACAGTATGGCACTGTAACTTAATTCTTCGGTAAATAACAGCATATGTAGATATATGTACTATATATACACACACATACACGATATATATATGCAGTTATTTGGAAATAATCTTAATTATATACTCAAAAAATTACTTTGGTAGGAGGATACTTGCATAGATAAAAAGGTACTTGGGTAATGTGAATCCATTAAGCATGCCATGAGCTGTCTAGATCTACAACTTTTCCATTTAGCTGAAAATAAGCATTTTAAGTGGTAGAAACACTTTTACTCGGCTATTTTTATATGTAGAGTTTCCCCGATTTTTTTAGTAGTCTATTGGACACAAGATGTTAATCAAGATACTCATCTTGTTATGAGTTCAGCTTTATAAATGTCATTTATTTGGAGGTATTGAATACGTGGATGCAAAAGCAGAAATAAGTGAGTTACAGCAGAGTGAAATGATCACTGCTGCCATATGCCTTCAATCAGCTTTTAGGGAAGAAACCCAGATATTACCAACTTCATCTTCTATTCCCCCACTGTGGGCCTGAGACTGGGTGTACTCTCAACGCTCTTCTCCTGGAACCACTATGAAGAGAGTGGGCTAAACACCCTTGTTTTGGCTTATTTCCCCTCTGCTTGCTCTCTTCAAGTCCCATACTAATACTCATGTGATCTTTTATTGTTAGTAGATCTTTTTTATTGTTGAACATGTCTGCTTTTTACATATCCTAGGTCGGTGTTTGTTTTGTTTTGTTTTTGCTTTATTCAGTTTGGTGTAAATAAGTGTGTCTGGTACAGTGCATCTATCATTAAGACTCTCCTTACAGCCACTAGATGCACCTCCCATGGGGAGACCGTCTGCATGTGATGCCCAAAAGGCTGTTAATGAGCTTTTACACACTCACTTCTGCTTTCTGGAGTTTGTTGTTCTTAGGTATTCCTTATTGTGCTTGTACTCTTATGTTCTGTCTCCTCTCATGTCATTTGTTGCCTCTCTCATATTCTACCTTTGGTGTGAAAAGTTTGATCTTTTTTTTTTTTTTTAAGTTTGATCTTTTATAAACATTGTTATTCATTTAATTCTTTTATTCCATGTAGAGATCTGCCCACTATAACAAATTGAGTTAGCTCAAATAATCTTCAGGTCTTTGAATTTGTTAGTCTCCTCTCTTTCTGTCTGTGTTGCTCATCTATTTCCAGATCCAGAACTATTTTGACATATGGAATCTAGAAGGTTGTGGTTTTGTTATATTAGGGTTTTAAAGTTCATTCCAATCTATAGAGATCAGTATGTGTCTATATTATACTCAGAAGTGGATTCTGAATGGGTCTTAAAGAAATAAGAATTTGTTAATCATGTAAATGTAATGTTTCAAGGGCCCAGTTGAAATTGTTTTTATAATTATGTAAATCTATAAATAAGATGAAGAAGTCAAATCAAAGGATTCCATTTCTGGGGCACCTGGATGGTTCAGCTAAGCATCTGCCTTCAGCTCAGGTCATGATCCCAGGGTCCTGGGATCAAGCCCTGCATTGTCAGGCTCCCTGCTCAGGAGGGACCCTGCTTCCCTGCTCCCCAGCTTGTACTCTTCTCTCTCAAACCTTTTTTTTTTTTATTTTTTTTTTATTTACTTATTTATTTATTTGATAGAGATCACAAGTAGCCAGAGAGGCAGGCAGAGAGAGAGGGGGAAGCAGGCTCCTTGCCGAGCAGAGAGCCCGATGTGGGGCTCGATCCCAGGACCCTGAGATTATGACCTGAGCTGAAGGCAGAGGCTTAACCCACTGAGCCACCCAGGCGCCCCTCTTCTTCTCTCTCAAGTAAATAAAATCTTTAAAAAGGGGGGGGGTTAATTTCTTAGAAGAATTATCTGTCTCACTTCCTGTTTCTCAATAATATTGTGTGTGTGGTTTTTTTTTTTTTTTTTTAAGATTTTATTTATTTATTTGAGAAAGAGAGTGAGAGCATGAGAGGGGAGAAGGTCAGAGGGAGAAGCAGGCTCTCTGCAGAGCTGGGAGCTGGATGTGGGACTTGATCCCTGGACTCTGGGACCATGACCTGAGCCGAAGGCAGTCGCCCAACTGACTGAGCCACCCAGGCACCCATTTTTTTTTTTAAGATTTTTTTAGGTGAAAGAGAGAGAGCACGAGTAGGGGGTGGGTTAGAAGGGAAGGGAGAAGCAGACTCCTCACTGAGCAGGGAGCCAGATGCAGGGCTTGATCCCAGGATCCTGAGATCATGACCTGAGCTGAAGGCAGACACTTAACTGACGGAGCTACCCAGGTGCCCAACTATGTAGTATTCTTTTGTTTTTGATTTTTAAAAAGCAACAAACCAAAGAATATACTTGGTCTAAACGCAGAAAGTATTTAAGAAGCTTAACCTCCTAAAGGCTGTCATTTTATGAACTGTAATTCTCTTGAACAAAAATATTTGAGGGGATAGGACTTCCATCAAAGTCAAAGCAACATTTCTTTTTTTCCTGCTTCGTAAAGGTTGCTGTTGAAGAAATCTGGTTGCAGAACACCAAGGATTGAATTGGAAGAGATGGGACCCTCATTGGATCTGGTTCTGAGGAGGACACATCTGGCATCAGATGATCTTTATAAATTATCTATGAAAATGCCAAAAGCCCTCAAGGTTTGTAACTTGCAGATCAGTGCCATATTTATTTGTATATTCCACTCTTCTTTCCAAAAGGGTTTGCAGCATAGGGCACTAAAGAACATATGGAAAGAGATCAATAATATAGATAAAATTAGACTCTAAGAACAAAGAAAAGGAGGAAGAAGCAAATAAGGCAACCATAAAGGGTAATAAAAGATTGTAGAAACCACACATCAACTATGGCTAAGAGCTTTCTGATAGCCAAGACTGCTGGTTTTCAGCAAGAAAGAAAATTGGGGTATTGTGGAGATTGGGGATTTAGAGTACAGGATGTGTATGTAACCCATACTTGCATAAAACCTATTTTGATTTTTGAATGGTTTTAAAAAACAAGTAGAAGTGACATCTCTGGAATGCTAGTAAAGATTAAATGATAGTCACAGTTCCTTAAGCTAAACACAAGAAATTATCTCAGTGCATGATAATGGTTAGCACAGTCTATAGTGTTGATTTTTTTTTTTAAAGATTTTATTTATTTATTTGACAGAGAGATCACAAGCAGGCAGAGAGGCAGGCAGAGAGAGGAGGAAGCAGGCTCCCCTAGAGAGCAGAGAGCCCGATGCGGGGCTCGATTCCAGGACTCTGAGATCACGACCTGAGCCGAAGGCAGCGGCCCAACCCACTGAGCCACCCAGGCGCCCCATATAGTGTTGATTTTTGAAGTGTGGTCTGACAGTTTACCTGGGAATTGTTAGAAATGCTAAATCTCAGGTCCCACCCAGATGTTTTGAATTATAATATGCATTTTAACAAGATTCCCAAGTGATTTGAATGTACTTAAGTTTGAGAAGAAAGGTCTATAGGGTTATAGATTATATTGAATAGGTGATCACTAATGGAAATTGTTAGTAAAATAGTTAATGTACACTAGATTTTTACCAGTTTATACACTAGATAACATTATATATATAATGAATATATATAATTATGTGTTTATATATATATATTCTTGTTTCATAGCCAAAGAAGAAGAAAAACGTCTCCCATGATACTTTTGGTACAACTTATGGAAGGATTCATATGCAGAAGCAAGACCTAAGCAAACTACAAACCAGGAAAATGAAGGGGTTGAAGAAGCGACCTGCAGAAAGGATAACAGAAGACCAGGAGAAAAAATCAAAGAGAATTAAAAAAAACTGATGGAACTTAGCCAGTGACTATAATGTTATTGTAGTCTGTTTACTTAAGAGTATTATCAATCATCAGTCATTTGTAAGTTTCTTATAAGATTTTATTAAATGTTTTTATAGTATGGTAATTTACCTAAACTATATATTATATATATTATGAACACTAATCTACTGGTATTAGGTTGAATTAAGCCTCTTTGTTTCTTCATTTTGTTTTGTTTTTAAAGATTTTTTTATTTGACAGAGAGAGAGACAGCCATAGAGGGAACACAAGCAGGGGGAGTGGAAGAGGGAGAAGCTGGCTTCCCACTGAGCAGAGAGGCCAATGCAGGGCTCAATCCCAGGACTCTGGGATCATGACCTGAGCCGAAGGCAGACACTTAACAACTGAGCCCCCCAGGTGCCTCGAAATTAAGCCTCTTTGAGATATATCCTGGTGGGTCATTTTCTCTCTATGTTATGGTATTCCCTCTGCCACAACCTCCACCCCCCAACAAGTCTCATTGAGTTGGTAGGTGAGGAGGGATCTCCAGCACAACCAGACTTCTGGGTTAAGCTTTCAATAAAGGAAGAAAGCCATGGAAAGTAGAAATGGCCCAAAGGAACTGTATACACACTTACTATGAGTTACCTGGAAAGTTAACCCCATCTCCCAACACATACCTACAACCTGACTTTTGTTTTTCACTCTTCTGTTACTCTGCCTGAAATTCTTCCAGTTAGAGATTCATTTGAGATTTTTAACTTTGTGTGTTAAAACATTTCTCTTAAGAGCATGTCCACTAATTTTCTACCACCTCCACCTCCCCAAAAACCCACTGATATTCATGGTCATACACTAAAGAACGTGCCTCTGAAGTCCAGCAGAGAAGATACAGCACACTGTGGAGCAAAACAAATCGGAAACTGGCAGACTGAGGAGGGCACAAAGAACAGTTTTCACTTTAACCTCATCAGCCCTGCCCCTGTGACACAGCTCTCCGCCAAGAGAAACCTTACAGCCTGCAGTTTCCCCAGGGAGGGGAGGGAGAAGGTGTGAGGGAACACATGGCTCCCCTAGCCCTGCAGGATGCTGTCAGAGAGAACCCTCTTTCTAGTCCCACCCAGAATACTGAGATGTACTGCGCAGCCGGGGAGTGGACTGCACCTGGTCTGACAGCACCCGGGGCTCTCAGAGGGCAGTAAAACCAACGTGGACCGTGGAAACCACAGCATAGCCTCCATTAGGAATCTGCCCGTGAGCCACTAGAAGTGGCTTGCCTGCAGACCCCCACAGATGGTCCATGGTGCACACCACTCTCAGTGCCATATGTCATCCCACCCCGTGGCCTGCCACCAGCACATGAGGAGGGCAATACGAGTGAGCTTCTGGGAGTGGCTAGCGGACGTGTGCAGAAAGCAGTCCCGTTCTCCCGGACTGGGAGAGATCACACAGATTCAGTCAGCACTGCCCTAGAGAGAGCAAACAAAAGGGAGATTCAGCACCCAGTGTGGCTTCACAGGATCAAGAGAAGGCCTTAAAGTTTGTATGACACTGTCTTGGAGTAGGAAACAAATAGGCCAACCATGGAGACGATTTAAAGCCTGAATGTGTCTGGATCTGAGCTATGTATTCACTGCAGACTCTGGCAAAAGCGCTTTTTTTCTTTCACTGCTTCAATTCTCACCTAAGTATGATGAAGTGTTCAAACTTGCAGGAACTGCATCCTCTCTCTGGCTTCCAGCTTGACTTAAGAAGAAATAAACTAATAATTTAGAAGCATGCTTCTTTCTGACTCCACGATCAGGCATGGAGGAAACGGACCAATCAAGAGTTGCCTTCTGCACAGGACCCGGCGGTATTATGAGGGAGAGAAAGAATCAAGGCCATTGACACTGTGGGCTACGATACTAACTTTTGTTCAGATGGCTTTTTTTTTTTTTTAAAGATTTTATTTATTTATTTATTTGACAGAGATCACAAGTAGGCAGAGCAGCAGGCAGAGAGAGGGGAAGGGAAGCAGGCTCCCCAATGAGCAGAGAGCCTGATGCGGGACTCGATCCCAGGACCCTGGGATCGTGACCCGAGCCAAAGGCAGAGGCTTTAACCCACCGAGCCACCCAGGCGCCCCTGTTCAGATGTTTTTAAACTGAATTTAATCCAAAGACTTTCCCAGTAAGAAGAAGCCAGTTAGGGGCACTTGGGTGGCTCGGTCGGTTAAGTGGCTGCCTTCGGCTCAGGTCATGATCCCAGGATCTTGGGATCGAGCCCCACATCAGTCTCCCTGCTCAGCGGAGAGCCTGCTTCTCCCTCTGCCTCTGCCTGCTGCTCTGCTTACTTGTGCTATCTCTCTGTCAAATACATAAATAAAATCTTAAAAAAGAAAAAGCCAGTTAGCAAATAACTAACAACCATTAACTCCACTAAAAGTAATTACTCTCACTGTGCCAATTGCTGATTCTGTCCCTTGCTAGGAAGACTTCAAGAGGCCTTGAAAGGAGCCTACCATTGAGCAGGGGTGGGGGAATGAGGGAATTAAATATTTACTCAATTTGTTTCATTCCATTGATTTTTGTACAACACTAGAGAACTTTTTTAAAAAGAAGGTTGTGGTTAGCAACATTTAATTCAGTCACGCATGAACAAGGGGCAGGGATGTTGGTAGCACATCATCTCTTCATTAGCCATTAGTCCAAATGCCTTTGTGCAATCTACTAATAATAGTAAAGGGGCTGATACATGCATATGAAAACTTTAACATATATCTCAAAAAGAAAGATTTTCATTATAATGATAACAAAAGATCACAAGTCCAAGAATATATTGAATTATCTTTGAACAGAGTCTTATTAAGAGAGACATATAAACAGAAGGAAGCAGTATGTTCTAAAATAATCAGATATATGCTTTGTGGGTTTTTTTCACAAATCAATTTATAAATTTATAAATCATAAAGCTTAAATGAAAATGAGTAAGTAGCAGTAGCAAAAAAAAAAAGGCTACTACTTGATCATTGACATATTACCTACCATATTGTTATCTTTCTTTTTCTTTAAGATTTTATTTATTTATTTGTCAGAGAGAGAGAGAGAGCACAAGCAGCAGGCGTGGCAGGCAGAAGGAGAAGCAGGCTCCCCGCTTAGCAAGGATCCCAGGAGCTTGGGATCGTGACCTGAGCTGAAGGCAGACACTTAACCAATTGAGCCATCCAGGTGTCTCCGTACCACTGGTTATTTTAAGAGATGCTGCCACTAAGCTCTGTTCCCTCTTCTGTGAGAGAAAAGCAGTTTTGGTAGGGCTAGAAGGGAGAGACTGGGTAAGGTTTAGGACAAAATGCACTTAAGGTACTGAGGAGCTCTTGGTAACTAAAGGTCCCATGAGAGCCCTGGGTAGTGTTCATACCAAGTAGGAATGAGCCAAAGCCAAACAGCTTATTTTGAAATTGTCTTAAAAATGCCTAGGGAAATGGGAAGAAGCTTTCTACTTCCTCCTAGTGATACATACTTGTTTTCCTTAAATGTCCAAATTTAGGTTCCTGGTGAAGAAGCTCCTTTATACAAGTGCAAACCAACCATGTAGCAAAAACACAAACATACATAAACTATAATTTGTTGTCTGAGGTGGGAATGCTTTTGTTTTTAATTCCATGTCAAGGAGCTCCCTTATGCCTGTGTGTGCATACGTTTACGTGATTTTGCGGACGCTAAGCAAAAGCTAGAGCCTCAATTTACTTTCCATATCTTGTCCTTTCTCTGATAAACCCATTCCTTAGCTTTCCCTCTCCCCATCCCTCTCCAGATGGTTAATACCTCTCATAAAAAGGGAGCTGGTATTATTATTTGGACTTGTTGCTTGATTGTACATTTACCCAAAGACGACAGAGTTTTAGATCTGAAGCAGGCATTTTACGTCTAGATGCAAAGAAAAGGCTAAAATAATTCATATCCAGCCATCTACAAGTAAATGGACAATAGTTGGGGCGAAGAGGAGCCATGAAAGGTACATCAGAAACAATGAATGCAGAGTTCTTACCCAGGGCTTGGTCCTCTACGTTCAGCTAACACTTAGGGAAATAGTGATTCAGCAATGCAATGGGTCTTACTAGCCACTTACAGAAAGGACCCTGTCATACCTTGACCTCTATTAGGAAGACCTCTCCCAGCAATTCAACTGACAGAGATGACCACATTTTTGGTATGCGGGACATTGGGTTAGGGTGTTTGTTTAAAAATTTATTTTTAGGTAATTGCTACACCTAGTGTGGGGCTCAAACTTAATAGCTCTGGGTGTCAAGGGTCACATGCTCTGCCGACTAAGCCAGCCAGGGGCCCCTTGGAGTGTTTTTTTAATCTATCTATCTGTTATCTATCTGTCTATGATTTTATTTATTTGAGAGAAAATGAGCAGGGAGAGGATTAGAGGGAGAAGCAGGCTCCCCACTGAGCAGGGACCCTGATGTGGGGCTCCATCACAGGACCCTAGGATCATAACCTGAGCCAAAGGCGGATGCTTAACTGAACCACCCAGGTGCCCCAGGGTGTTTGTTTTAATCGTCTTTGAGATTTGGTAATGTATTCTTTTGTTTCCTCTGTTAATTTTTATCTCAAGGTTATGGGTTGTCTAATAGGTATTTGAATGCATCCTCTTCAGTAAGAGAAGTATTATAAAGTATTAGATCTAGTTGGAATTACTATTATTATTATTTTTAAGAAAACTTCACTGGAGTTGTTGAGCTCTCTGGAACCTTTGATCCACCATTTATATCACCAGTTTTGTGGGAAGGGCATTTTAATTTCCACTTGCCCTTGAACTTTAGGAGACAACATACATAATTTGGAGATGTATATTCATTTCAACAGAAGTGGTAAACTACCTTAATTTTTACTTAACGAAGTTTTATTAACTCTGGATTTTGATAGATGAAGAAAACAGGTTTTTTGGTTTTAAATACCAAATTGCTTTTTTTTTCCCCTAGGATGTTAATACAGATACCAAGCTATGTATAATTTAATGAAATTTAGTTCCCTTTTATAACCTAAATGCTGCTATTAGTTTTCTTGGTGTTGAGCATAATCCAAAGTAGAGTTGTCATTACTCAAGAGAAGAAGAGGAAAAAAAGAACTTACCCCAAGTCAGTTTTCAGTTATCTGAACATCTAGCTTGTGATCTCTCCTTCCTTTTCTTTATATTTTTAGCCATTTTATATCCCCTCCTTCCCTCAGGTGGGTCCAGGAAAGAAACTGTGCGAAGTAAATTCAAACCACTGCTAACATTTGACCAACAAGGGAAGACTTGTTTTTTAAAGATTTTTATTCATTTATTTGAGAGAGAGAGAGTATGAACAGAGGGGAGGGGGAGAGGGAGAGGGAGAACAAGGCTCCTCACTGAGCAAGGAGCCCTATGTGGGACCTAACTCCAGGACCCTGGGATTATAATCTGAGCTGAAAGCAGATGCTTAACCCACTGAGCCACCCAGGCACTCAGGAAGGCTTGTTTTTTTAATTGAATTTCAGTTGTTGGTTGCGTTGTCTATCATAAAATTAAGAGCCTGCAAATATACAGGGTCTTCATTATGTCCTTAGAGCACTTTTAACAGATCATCAACATGGTCACAATACCTCATAACTGCATTAAATGTGGGTATATCCTAGCATATATGAAATTGAGTAGACTATTCTTCACATCCATTGAAATAAGCTACTATGAACCAGAAGGTAAAATGAGCTAGCTGGCTTGAGGTTTATGTTAGCTGTGACAAGAAAGTCAACTTACTTTTATTTATTTTTAAAGGTTTTATTTACGTATTGGAGGGAGAGAGAGAAGCAAACTCCCTGCCAAGCAGAGAGCCCATCACCAGGACCCTGGGATCATGACCTGAGCCAAAAGCAGACTGAGTGGCTTAATGGACAGAGCCCTCCAGGGATCTCAGTCAACTTGCTTTTTAATGTATATTGTTTTTCTCTCAAACTGACAACTTGAGTTATTCAAGTTTAAAACAGCAAAGCTATCACTGTGTGTTTCCTGTATCCCCCAGAGTGGTCCATGTTAGGAATTTTAACTGCCTTGGTTAGAATGGAGCCATTTGCACTTTTCCATTTCAAAGCCCTTTGGGGAAAAGTTGCAAAATAAGGGATAAAAAAGGTAGGCTTTTTTTTTTTTTTCTTTTAAAGATAACCAACATGCATTTTAAATTTTATTTTTTTTAATTTTTTTTATTTGTCAGAGAGAGAGGGAGAGAGAGCGAGCACAGGCAGACAGAATGGCAGGCAGAGGCAGAGGGAGAAGCAGGCTCCCCGCCAAGCAAGGAGCCCGATGTGGGACTCGATCCCAGGACGCTGGGATCATGACCTGAGCCGAAGGCAGCTGCTTAACCAACTGAGCCACCCAGGCGTCCCCCAACATGCATTTTAAATCTGTTCTTGTTCTGCTTCTTCCTTTAAACAACTTTCCCTCCTCCCTCCCCCAACCCAATTCACCCCCACCTGCGCCCTTCACACACAATCTGGGCATCAGAAAATAGGTTCCAAACACAGGGAGAAAGGTCCAACTGCATCTTCCTGCTGAGCAGGCCTGGGGCCAGTATGAAAAAAGGCAGATAATGGGGAAATAGCAAAACTTCTAGAACTTAGCAGTCAGGGCTTTTGCCAAGCAAAGATCAGAGCCCCTGAACTTTACTTTCCTGGATTTGGTTTGATTCTTCAAACTCAAAACTGGGTTTTTTGAGGGCTTAGCAAGAAGTAGAGTGGCAGAAGTTGGCACTGTGAGGCAAGCCCTTCCACTCAGCTGGAGCCCAGGGCTTCAGAGGACCGCCTCTGGATGCTGGAGCAGGGAAAGGGACTTGGAACAGGAGTTAGGACTGAGAAAAAGTTGCGGCTGTATTCAGGTCTGTCCCTCTCGAAACACTGCAAGTGGGCTCAGTGGTTCCTGGAAGTAAAGTACAAGGTATTTCATTAGTGTGTTTGATAGAGAATTGGAAGATTCACATTTGCCAATGTGCGAAGCTTATTACCTCAAGCCCTTAGCTAGTTCCCCAGAGTCACCTGACAAAGCAGATGGCAAGGTGGCCCAACAGATTAGAGACGTCACTTTAAAGATTTTATTTATTTGACAGAAAGAGGGATCACAAGTAGGCAGAGAGGCAGGCAGAGAGAGGGGGGAAGCAGGCTTTCTGCTGAGCAGAGAGCCGGATGTGGGGCTCGATCCCAGGACCCTGGGATCATGACCCGAGCCGAAGGCAGAGGCTTTAACCCACTGAGCCACCCAGGCGCCCCTAGAGACGTCACTTTAGATGACAAACTGTGACAGCACCTGTGGTTCAGCCTCTCACAGGCAGCTCTGGGGTCTGGGGCTCTTGGGGGGAAGAACACGAGAATTCATTGCTATCCCCACTAGGCTGCATTTCTTTTCATTTGACTCGTCACTTAAATCTAGTCCAGGTCACAAATGGTTTGAGATTTACTCCCAGCACATTCCTCCGTATAGGGAGACCTCGGGGAAGGATTAGATGACATCTTGAAAAATCAGAAAACAAAGCCAAAAGAGGTGGTTGCTCAGCAAAAGCAGAATTGTGACTGTGGAAAACATGGGAGGGAAGGACAGCAGGCATTGTGCTGTTGGGGGGCAGGGGGAGTTGTGGCATTAAAAGAAGCTGACATCCTCTGCGGTTGCTGTCTGAGAGCTCAGCTGAGATTTAAAAGGTCAAGGATCCAATTAAGGACATCAAAAACCCATGGTCATCACCAGTTAGTGGTCTGGTTCTCTAAGAGTAGTGTTAGAGTTGTTAGTTCCCAGCATTTTCCCAGAAATACGGAGGAAACAAACGAGGTTTTGTTTTGTGGTGATAGTAGAATGGCAAAGTATGACTTTTTAAAGTGCCCAATAAGGCAGCTGGTATGATAGTAGCTGACAGAATTCTTAGGTTATTCCCATGCTTAGAATATAAGAGAAGTAGAGCCATCATGGTTGAGAAGCAGGGTTCCAGAGAATAATCCTCCTACCGTCAAGGTGGGTGAGATGTGGTATGGGAAGTACCTGGCCAATTGAAATGACCCGGAGTCTCAATTCCAGGCAAGGGCAGAAATAGTTTTAGAAAGCATTTTCATATGTTCATTTTCTTTGTTATTGAAAATATCCTGTAAAGATGTATAGTGCAGTTGGTATTACATATAATTTCCAGTTGAGTAAACTGGCCCAGAGAGATTGACTAACTTGTTTGAAGTTACACAGCTGAAAGAAGTAAAGCTGTCCTAGATGCCCTGTCTTCTCATCTCTAGTCTAGTGGATTCTCAACAAGACATCTAAGACTCTCAAAGTATTCTTGTGAATCAAATGGAGAAATGTGATGTAACTAGAACACTTAGGCTGCTTGCTAGCAATTTGAAGAACGTTGATGAAAGATGAATAAATCTGTGGCATCTGCAAAGAAAATCTTTATTGGCAAGCCACAGGGCTCTGTCTTTGGCCTTTGTCTCCTAAGCAATTTTATCTTCCACTTGAGTGAAGACAAAGATGACACACTTATTAAATCTGTGGATGCCATAAAGCAATGAGAATATTAGATGACATAAAAGTAAAGTATCTTGGGATATAAAATATCTTGGTAGGATGAGGGTGGGGAAGGTGGACTGGAGCCAAAAGGAGAGATTTAGTTAGATAAGTGAGAAATTCAGTATTTAGAGGGGGAAATATAAACATAGTTGAGGTAGGGGCTCCTGGTTGGTTCAGTAGTAAAGCATGTGACTCTTGGTCTTGGGGTTGTGAGCTCAAGCCCCATGCTGGGGGGTAGAGATTACTTAAACTGACAAACATAGGATAAGGAAGACATGGTTCCACAGTTGGGAAATGACCCAGGGGACAAACCTATTGTTGGCCATCAATGTGAGCAGACTTCCAGAAAGGTCCACAGACATTAGAAG
Source organism: Enhydra lutris kenyoni (assembly GCF_002288905.1). Taxonomy (NCBI): domain Eukaryota; kingdom Metazoa; phylum Chordata; class Mammalia; order Carnivora; family Mustelidae; genus Enhydra; species Enhydra lutris. The sequence continues at coordinate 4,948,460 of NW_019154142.1, read as the reverse complement.
TGGCACTGACAGAACATTCACGTTGATTGAAATAGTATACATGAGATAGACAAGGAAGTCTGAAAATGGCGCTGCCTGATAGGAAAATTAGCAATAGTGTAGAGGTAACAAGACTGGGTGTCTCAAATTTGCCCAAACCACAACTACAGTGTTGCTTCCAGTTCTGGGCACCACCCTTGGAGGAACCTGAGCTACCTGGAAGGTGTTCAGAAGATGATCATGAGGGTGATGACAATCTTCAAACCTCACCAGGGGTGGAAATAGTTTCCCAGGGGAAGAAAAGTGTTCACTGAACAGAACTCATATTTTATCAGCTTAATTGAAACATAATTCATGTATAATAAAGTACATCCATTTAGGGGCACCTGTGTGGTGCAGGGGAGTGAGTGTCTGTCTGACTTGGTTTTGGCTCAGGTCATAATCTCAGGGTCTTGAGATTGAGCCCCGTGTTGGGCTGAACGCTTGGTGCAGAGTCTGCTTGAGATTCTCTCTCACCTTCTCCCTCTGTTCCTCCCCACCCCCTCCACCCCCACTCCCTCTCTCTCTTAAAAATAAACTAATTAATCTTTTTTCTTTTTCTTAAAGTACCTCCATTTAAAATATGTGGTTTGATGAGTTTTGACATTTGTATATACCCATGAAAGCACTAGCACATTAAAGATGGGAACATTTTCATTACTCCCCAAAGGTTCTTCTTTGTCGTTCATTATCTCTTTACCCCAGGTCCAGGCAACCACTGATCTCCTTTCTGTCACTACAGGTTAATGAAGATTTTCTGGAATTTTATATAGTAAATAGAATAGAAAAGGACAATTCTTATGACTGGCTTCTCTAACTCAGCATGAAGATTTTGAGGTTCATACATCTTGCTTATCTCTCAAGAGTTCACTGCTGAGTAGTATTCCCTTGTATGGATGTACCACATGTTTTGCTTCTGTTTGTGGACATGTGGGTTGTTTCCAGTTTTTGGCTATTATGAACAAAGCTGTTATGAACATTCATGTTACAAGTTTCTGTGGACAAATGTTTTCATTGCTTTTGGGTAGCTACCAGGAGTGGAATGGCTGCTTATATTGGACATACAGTTCCATTAGGAACTGAATGAATAAGAGAAAGGTTCCCAGATGCCATGGAGCTCATATTCTACTTAAGGGAAGGAGTCAGTAGAACATGTAAACAGACAGGATAAGTTTAGAAAGTGATTACTGGGGCGCCTGGGTGGCTCAGTGGGTTAAAGCCTCTGCCTTCAGCTCAGGTCATGATCCCAGGGTCCTGGGATCGAGCCCCACATCAGGTTCTCTGCTCCGCGGGGAGCCTGCTTTCTCCTCTCTCTCTGCCTGCCTCTCTGCCTGCTTGTGATCTCTGTCTGTCAAATAAATAAATAAAATCTTAAAAAAAAAAAGTGATTACTGGTAAAAGGACAATAAAACAGAGTAGGTGAAGAGTGACTCAGAAGGATCTCTCTTAACTAGAACGACAAGAAAAGATCTCTCTGTAAAGGTGACACAGGAGTTGAACTGAGTTCTGAATGTTGGGGAGAAAGCAGTGTGAAGATTTGGGGGAGTGCATTCCAGGAACTGGGACCTGCCAGCCCAAAGTCTTTGGGAAATGTAAGATGGATGAATTAAGGGTGTAATAGTTGTCTCCAGATACCTGGCAAATAATCAGGAAGAAAAGAGATTATACTTATTCTCTGAAATGTCAGTCATAAATATAACCAATGAGTGAATGTTAGATGGAAAAAAGTTTTGGTTTTGTCTAACCTTTTTTTTTTTTTTAAATTTTATTTTTTATAAACATATAATATATTTTTATCCCCAGGGGTACAGGTCTGTGAATCGCCAGGTTTACACACTTCACAGCACTCACCACAGCACATACCCTCCCCAATGTCCATAATCCCACCCCCCCAACCCCCTTCCCCCCATTAACCCTCAGTTTGTTTTGTGAGATTAAGAGTCACTTATGGTTTGTCTCCCTCCCAATCCCATCTTGTTTCATTTACTCTTCTCCTACCCCCTTAACCCACCATGTTGCATCTCCTCTCCCTCATATCAGGGAGATCATATGATAGTTGTCTTTCTCCGATTGACTTATTTCGCTAAGCATGATACCCTCTAGTTCCATCCACGTCGTCGCAAAGGGCAAGATTTCATTTCTTTTGATGGCTGCATAGTATTCCATTGTGTATATATACCACATCTTCTTTATCCATTCATCTGTTGATGGACATCTAGGTTCTTTCCATAGTTTGGCTATTGTAGACATTGCTGCTATAAACATTCGGGTGCACGTGCCCCTTTGGATCACTACGTTTGTATCTTTAGGGTAAATACCCAGCAGTGCAATTGCTGGGTCATAGGGTAGTTCTATTTTCAACATTTTGAGGAACCTCCATGCTGTTTTCCAGAGTGGTTGCACCAGCTTGCATTCCCACCAACAGTGTAGGAGGGTTCCCCTTTCTCCGCATCCTCGCCAGCATCTGTCATTTCCTGACTTGTTAATTTTAGCCATTCTGACTGGTGTGAGGTGGTATCTCATTGTGGTTTTGATTTGTATTTCCCTGATGCCGAGTGATGTGGAGCACTTTTTCATGTGTCTGTTGGCCATCTGGATGTCTTCTTTGCAGAAATGTCTGTTCATGTCCTCTGCCCATTTCTTGATTGGATTATTTGTTCTTTGGGTGTTGAGTTTGCTAAGTTCTTTATAGATTTTGGACACTAGCCCTTTATCCGATATGTCATTTGCAAATATCTTCTCCCATTCTGTCAGTTGTCTTTTGGTTTTGTTAACTGTTTCCTTTGCTGTGCAAAAGCTTTTGATCTTGATGAAATCCCAATAGTTCATTTTTGCCCTTGCTTCCCTTGCCTTTGGCGATGTTCCTAGGAAGATATTGCTGTGGCTGAGGTCGAAGAGGTTGCTGCCTGTGTTCTCCTCAAGGATTTTGATGGATGCCTTTCTCACATTGAGATCCTTCATCCATTTTGAGTCTATTTTCGTGTGTGGTGTAAGGAAATGATCCAATTTCATTTTTCTGCATGTGGCTGTCCAATTTTCCCAACACCATTTGTTGAAGAGGCTGTCTTTTTTCCATTGGATATTCTTTCCTGCTTTGTCGAAGATTAGTTGACCATAGAGTTGAGGGTCTATTTCTGGGCTCTCTATTCTGTTCCATTGATCTATGTGTCTGTTTTTGTGCCAGTACCATGCTGTCTTGATGATGACAGCTTTGTAATAGAGCTTGAAGTCCGGAATTGTGATGCCACCAACTTTGGCTTTCTTTTTCAATATTGCTTTGGCTATTCGAGGTCTTTTCTGGTTCCATATAAATTTTAGGATTATTTGTTCCATTTCTTTGAAAAAAATGGATGGTACTTTGATAGGAATTGCATTAAATGTGTAGATTGCTTTAGGTAGCATAGACATTTTCACAATATTTATTCTTCCAATCCAGGAGCATGGAACATTTTTCCATTTCTTTGTGTCTTCCTCAATTTCTTTCATGAGTACTTTATAGTTTTCTGTGTATAGATTCTTAGTCTCTTTGGTTAGGTTTATTCCTAGGTATCTTATAGTTTTGGGTGCAATTGTAAATGGGATTGACTCCTTAATTTCTTTTTCTTCTGTCTTGTTGTTGGTGTAGAGAAATGCAACTGATTTCTGTGCATTGATTTTATATCCTGATAATTTACTGAATTCCTGTACAAGTTCTAGCACTTTTGGAGTGGAGTCTTTTGGGTTTTCCACATATAGTATCATATCATCTGCGAAGAGTGATAGTTTGACTTCTTCTTTGTCAATTTGGATGCCTTTAATTTCCTTTTGTTGTCTGATTGCTGAGGCTAGGACTTCTAGTACTATGTTGAATAGCAGTGGTGATAACGGACATCCCTGCCGTGTTCCTGACCTTAGCGGAAAAGCTTTCAGTTTTTCTCCATTGAGAATGATATTTGCGGTGGGTTTTTCATAGATGGCTTTGATAATATTGAGGTATGTGCCCTCTATCCCTACACTTTGAAGAGTTTTGATCAGGAAGGGATGCTGTACTTTGTCAAATGCTTTTTCAGCATCTATGGAGAGTATCATATGGTTCTTGTTCTTTCTTTTATTAATGTGTTGTATCACATTGATTGATTTGCGGATGTTGAACCAACCTTGCAGCCCTGGAATAAATCCCACTTGGTCGTGGTGAATAATCCTTTTAATGTACTGTTGAATCCTATTGGCTAGTATTTTGGCGAGAATTTTTGCATCTGTGTTCATCAAGGATATTGGTCTGTAGTTCTCTTTTTTGATGGGATCCTTGTCTGGTTTTGGGATCAAGGTGATGCTGGCCTCATAAAATGAGTTTGGAAGTTTTCCTTCCATTTCTATTTTTTGGAACAGTTTCAGGAGAATAGGAATTAGTTCTTCTTTAAATGTTTGGTAGAATTCCCCCGGGAAGCCATCTGGCCCTGGGCTTTTGTTTGTTTGGAGATTTTTGATGACTGTTTCAATCTCCTTACTGGTTATGGGTCTGTTCAGGCTTTCTATTTCTTCCTGGTTCAGTTGTGGTAGTTTATATGTCTCTAGGAATGCATCCATTTCTTCCAGATTGTCAGATTTGTTGGTGTAGAGTTGCTCATAGTATGTTCTTATAATTGTCTGTATTTCTTTGGTGTTAGTTGTGATCTCGCCTCTTTCATTCATGATTTTATTTATTTGGGTCCTTTCTCTTTTCTTTTTGATAAGTCTGGCCAGGGATTTATCAATCTTATTAATTCTTTCAAAGAACCAGCTCCTAGTTTCATTGATTTGTTCTATTGTTTTTTTGGTTTCTATTTCATTGATTTCTGCTCTGATCTTTATGATTTCTCTTCTCCTGCTGGGTTTAGGGTTTCTTTCTTGTTCTTTCTCTAGCTCTTTTAGGTGTAGGGTTAGGTTGTGTACCTGAGACCTTTCTTGTTTCTTGAGAAAGGCTTGTACCGCTATATATTTTCCTCTCAGGACTGCCTTTGTTGTGTCCCACAGATTTTGAACCGTTGTGTTTTCATTATCATTTGTTTCCATGAATTTTTTCAACTCTTCTTTAATTTCCTGGTTGACCCATTCATTCTTTAGAAGGATGCTGTTTAGTCTCCATGTATTTGGGTTCTTTCCAAATTTCCTCTTGTGATTGAGTTCTAGCTTCAGAGCATTGTGGTCTGAAAATATGCAGGGAATGATTCCAATCTTTTGATAACGGTTGAGACCTGATTTAGGACCGAGAATATGATCTATTCTGGAGAATGTTCCATGTGCACTAGAGAAGAATGTGTATTCTGTTGCTTTGGGATGAAATGTTCTGAGTATATCTGTGATGTCCATCTGGTCCAGTGTGTCATTTAAGGCCTTGATTTCCTTGTTGATCTTTTGCTTGGATGATCTGTCCATTTCAGTGAGGGGAGTGTTAAAGTCCCCTACTATTATTGTATTATTGTCGATGTGTTTCTTTGATTTTGTTATTAATTGGTTTATATAGTTGGCTGCTCCCATGTTAGGGGCATAGATATTTAAAATTGTTAGATCTTCTTGTTGGACAGTTCCTTTGAGTATGATATAGTGTCCTTCCTCATCTCTTATTATAGTCTTTGGCTTAAAATCTAATTGATCTGATATAAGGATTGCCACTCCTGCTTTTTTCTGATGTCCATTAGCATGGTAAATTCTTTTCCACCCCCTCACTTTAAATCTGGAGGTGTCTTCAGGTTTAAGATGAGTTTCTTGTAGGCAACATATAGATGGGTTTTGTTTTTTTATCCATTCTGATACCCTGTGTCTTTTGATTGGGGCATTTAGCCCATCAACATTCAGGGTAAGGATTGAGAGATATGAATTTAGTGCCATTGTATTGCCTGTAAGGTGACTGTTATTGTATATTGTCTCTGTTCCTTTCTGATCTACTACTTTTAGGGTCTCTCTTTGCTTAGAGGACCCCTTTCAATATTTCCTGTAGAGCTGGTTTGGTGTTTGCAAATTCTTTCAGTTTTTGTTTGTCCTGGAAGCTTTTAATCTCTCCTTCTATTTTCAATGATAGCCTAGCTGGATATAGTATTCTTGGCTGCATGTTTTTCTCGTTTAGTACTCTGAATATATCATGCCAGCTCTTTCTGGCCTGCCAGGTCTCTGTGGATAAGTCTGCTGCCAATCTAATATTTTTACCATTGTATGTTACAGACTTCTTTTCCCGGGCTGCTTTCAGGATCTTCTCTTTGTCACTAAGACTTGTAAATTTTACTATTAGGTGACGGGGTGTGGACCTATTCTTATTGATTTTGAGGGGGGTTCTCTGCACCTCCTGGATTTTGATGCTTGTTCCCTTTGCCATATTGGGGAAATTCTCTCCAATAATTCTCTCCAATATACCTTCTGCTCCCCTCTCTGTTTCCTCTTCTTCTGGAATCCCAATTATTCTAATGTTGTTTCGTCTTATGGTGTCACTTATCTCTCGAATTCTCCCCTCGTGGTCCAGTAGCTGTTTGTCCCTCTTTTGCTCAGCTTCTTTATTCTCTGTCATTTGGTCTTCTATATCACTAATTCTTTCTTCTGCCTCATTTATCCTAGCAGTGAGAGCCTCCATTTTTGATTGCACCTCATTAATAGCTTTTTTGATTTCAACTTGGTTAGATTTTAGTTCTTTTATTTCTCCAGAAAGGGCTTTTATATCTCCCGAGAGGGTTTCTCTAATATCTTCCATGCCTTTTTCAAGCCCGGCTAGAACCTTGAGAATCGTCATTCTGAATTCTAGATCTGACATATTACCAATGTCTGTATTGATTAGGTCCCTAGCCTTTGGTACTGCCTCTTGTTCTTTTTTTTGTGGTGAATTTTTCCGCCTTGTCATTTTGTCCAGATAAGAGTAGATGAAGGAGCAAGTAAAATACTAAAAGGGTGGCAACAACCCCAGGAAAATATGCTTTAGCCAAATCAGGAGAGATCCCAAATCGTGAGGGGGGAGAAAGGGGATAAAAAGAGGTTCAGAAAGAAGAAAAAAAAAAAAAAGAAACAATTAAA